>NC_065564.1:2577569-2764209 GCF_022605725.1 Anthonomus grandis grandis
ACACATCTCGTGAGAGTAAATAATGAGGGTGTTTAAGGGAAAATTCAGCATAAATTCAATATTAGTTCACTGATTTTCATGAAAATTAGCTCAATGGAATGTGGTTTTAATTGCAAATAAAATATACAACAGAAAAAAAAAATTAAAACATGGAAAATTATAAGTGTAGAGACATAATATTAAATCTGTGTTAAATAATGAGGGTGTTTAAGGGAAAATTTAGCATTAATTCAATAATAGTTCACTGATTTCTATGAAAATTAGCTTAAAGGAATGAGATTTTAAGTGCTAATAAAATATACAAGAGAAAAAATAATTAAAACATGGAAAATTATAAGTGTAGAGACATAATGTTAAATCTGTGTTAAATAATGAGGGTGTTTAAGGGAAAATTTAGCATTAATTCAATAATAGTTAACTGATTTTCATGAAAATTAGCTTTAAGGAATCAGATTTTAATTGCTAATAAAATATACAAGAGAAAAAATAATTAAAACATGGAAAATTATAAGTGTAGAGACATAATGTTAAATCTGTGTTAAATAATGAGGGTGTTTAAGGGAAAATTTAGCATTAATTCAATAATAGTTCACTGATTTTCATTAAAATTAGCTTAATGGAATGTGATTTTAATTGCAAATAAAATATACAACAGGAAAAAATAATTAAAACATGGAAAATTATAAGTGTAGAGACATAATGTTAAATCTGTGTTAAATAATGAGGGTGTTTAAGGGAAAATTCAGCATATATTCAATATTAGTTCACTGATTTTCATGAAAATTAGCTCAATGGAATGTGATTTTAATTTCAAATAAAATATACAACAGAAAAAAAATATAAAACATGGAAAATTATAAGTGTAGAGACATAATATTAAATCTGTGTTAAATAATAAGGGGGTTTAAGGGAAAATTCAGCATAAATTCAATATTAGTTCACTGATTTTCATGAAAATTAGCTTAATGGAATCTGATTTTAATTGCAAATAAAATATACAACAGAAAAAATAATTAAAATATGGAAAATTATAAGTGCAGGGACATAATATCAAATCTGTGTTTAATAATGAGGGTGTTTAAGGGAAAATTCAGCATAAATTCAATAATAGTTCACTGATTTTCATTAAAATTAGCTTAATGGAATGTGATTTTAATTGCAAATAAAATATACAACAGGAAAAATAATTAAAACATGGAAAATTATAAGTATAGAGACATAATATCAAATATGTGTTAAATAATAATGGTGTTTAAGGGAAAATTCAGCATAAATTCAATAATAGTTCACTGATTTTTATGAAAATTAGCTTAAAGGAATGAGATTTTAATTGCTAATAAAATATACAAGAGAAAAAAAATTAAAACATGGAAAATTATAAGTATAGAGACATAATATCAAATATGTGTTTAATAATGAGGGTGTTTAAGGGAAAATTCAAGATAAATTTAATAATAGTTCACTGATTTTTATGAAAATTAGCTTAAAGGAATGAGATTTTAATTGCAAATAAAATATACAACAGAAAATAATATTAGTAACATGTATTTTTTAAGAATGACAAATAATGCAAAATTTGTCTTAATTAATGAGAGTTTATAGAGCGATAACCAGGATGAGTTTTATAATCGCCCACCAAATTTTATGAAAATTAGCTGAAAAAGATAGAATTTTAATTGCACAATAATATAATGTAATTTAAATATAAGAAATGAATAAAATTTTTATAATAATTTTTTTAAATTTTAATGTACACACTGTAAAAAAAAACATATTTAATAAAAATATGACAAGTAACGTGGGTCAATCGTTATCAGTCATATACAGCAAAGGAATAAAAGTAAACACTGTAAAAAAGTTTATATTTAATAAAAAGATGACAGGTGACATCTGCCATATAGAAAAAACGTTTACAATCTAAAAAAAAATTATCAAAGGAAAGGGTTTTTCAATTCAAACTATACATTTTACTTCCAAATTTTATTAACTCAGTAATTTCGCAAAAAAAGAAAAAATAGATTACCTGTGCCAATTTATATCCGCAGCCATATCCAGTTATATCTAGTCTCCATGTCTAGTCTCCATATCCAGTGTCCATATCCAGTCGCATCGTTGTCGCGTTTTTGTCGCATCTGAAACAAAGTAAATAAATATTGTTACCTGGAATACATAGGGTTTTTTCATTTTAAATAAAATCTGTAAATTTTTAAACGTTTAAAGGGACTGTAATATCACAGAGAAAATAAAAAGTAGCTCACCTGCTCGAATCCCGGTCCTCAGCCCGACTTATCATAGCCAGTGTCCATAACCCTTAAAAATAAATAAATATTACTACCTGTAGTGCAAAGAATTTTTAAATTATTTCAAATAAAATATAAAGTAGCTTACCTCGTCCAATCCAGTTCCTCAGCCCGATTTCCATATCCAGATTCCAGACCCAATTCTCGTTCCAGTATATCTGTGGCTACAACTAAATCGGAAAAAATTAAACGTTAAAATTTATCCGCAGTTGACAAGAGACATTAATACTAACAGTTGCTTTTATAGCCATCGTTGGGAGCATCTCCAGGCATTTAAAACTGAGCTTGTGGTGCCCCTCTGGTTCCCTGCGTACCTAGAGAACAAATTGTAAGAAACAGGTTCACATTCAGTCAAAAAATTAAAAGTACCTCTCCCATTTCCCGATATGCCTGCGTGGAAGACAGGTTTCGCAGTTCGGTTCATCCCTGTTTTGACGGCACTCCAGACAACCTCGCGACGCACCTGGTGTCTATGGAAGAAGCCGTTGCGGTTACTTTCTGGAATTATTTATTATATATTTAAAATAATTAATAATAATAATTGGGAAAATCAAACAACATTTTGTGTCTTTAATATTTTATTTGATTAAGCCAATAGTTTCAAAAATAGGCGCTGAAAAGAAATCATAATTAAAAAAATATATGACAAGTAACATCTGTCAATTATTATCTGTAATATGGGGAAAAACGAATTAGATATAAGCACTATAAAAAATTACTAATTAAAAAAAAAGTGACATGTGACACCTGTCAAATATTATCTGTTATATGGCAGAAAAGGAATCAAATATAAGCACTGTAAAAAATTATTAATTAAAAAAAAAATGACAAGTGACATCTGTCAAATATTATCTGTCATATGACAGAAAATGGATTAATTATAAACGCTGTAAAAAAAAATCAAAACTTAAAAAAAATACAATAGATCGCATCTGTCAATTGTCATATGGCAAAAAAAGAATCAAATATAATCACTCCAAAAAAAATCAAATTAAAAAAAATATGACAAGTGACATCTGTCAATTATTATCTTAGAAAAAGCAATCAAAAATAAGCCCCACAAAAAAAATGTATTCAAAAAAATAAAATGAAAATTAACATCCGTCAACTGTCATCTCTCAATTAAAAAAAACAATAAAATATAGATACTACAATAAAATAAATTCAATTTTTTTTTAATATAACAGTTAACATATGCCAGAAAATTGGTTTAAAGCCATATCAATCCCTGAAGTGAAAAATAATACACAACGGAGCTCAATATAAAAATCAATAATTGAAGAATGTAAAATGCGCAATATGGATACGACGTTGTCGGTACGACCACAAAAAAAATCGAGGGTACTCACCAGGAAAAACAGGTTGAACCGTGGAAAAAACAACGAAAATACGCGGAAACGATACGAAACGAGGTACGACGGCTTTACGCGACCCTTTTCCGATTTTCCCGAACGTTTAGCCCGACTTTTACAATAAAAAGTCGGACGCGAACACGCACCGATTAAGAATCGAGCGGCGAATGACGCGATCGGCTGCGGGTTGAGGCGACGCGCGTCGCTGGAATTAGGTGGCCCGATAAAGGAATTTATTGTTATCATAAACAACCGAATACATATTCTTAAGGTTTTGCACTAAAATTTAATCCTTAGATGTTGCCAATTTTATTTTATCGAATATTAAATAAATTTATTGCGTATAATTTTTATTGAACGTGAAATATTTGAATCGTTTTTGAGTGCCCTAGGGGATGAATATTTAGGGAAAACGTGCCGAGGGGCTTTGGAAATTATATGAAAAGCACTTTTTTATAGATAAAATAAAATGAGAAAAATTAAGGAATTTTTCGTAATAATTGTATGCCTTGTGGTCTGATAGGGCGTTAAGAAATCTTTGTTTTAAATGACATATGACATCAGTGTCATATGTAAAATTAATCATACCCTCCAATTTCTCTAAAAAATCAAGAACTCTAGCAACTAAAGCACTATTAAAAAAATAATTCTAGCTCAGTAAGTTCTTAACCTAGAACCATGTTTCTTATATCGAATCCATCCTCAGGAATTACCTGAAGTATGTTTAAGAGACCTATTAAAAAACCTAAAATTGTTTTTGAGTTACAAGCATATAAAATATATGAAAATATGACAACTCTGTTAGGATTGAAATGTTTGAGTTAGCACTTGAAATTTTCGAGTTAAAAGGCCGTTTTGTCTGTTAAATTTATCTTCAGGGAAATTAATATATAGTGTAAAAGATTTATTAAAAATTGTCAACTAATTTAGGAGTTATGATAGTCTATGACTTTTGATGTAAATCCTTTAATAACTCAAAAAATATTTAACCTACAAAAAAGTGTAGCACCTCTTTTTATTTGTAATAAGACCCTTTTGCTTTTTATATAACTTGCACAAGTATTCTCAAAACAGTTTTTGAGTTAGCCTCATAGAAAACTGACTGCTATATTAAAAAAATGTTTTTCTTACAAAACTGCTATAGAACTATCATTTTTCTAATTAAAAAAAAGTTTTGTATGTCAAATTCATCGTTAAGAATTGCCCTAAGTGAATTTAAAAGAATTAGTAAAAAACCACAAGTACTTTTTGAGTTATAAACATATAAAATATATGAAAATATGACAACTGTGTTAAAACGGAAATGTTTCAGTTAATACAGGAAATTTTTGACTTTTTTGTGGATAAAATTCATTTTCAGGGAAAGCTTTATATAGTAAAAAAGATTTTTTAGAAATTGTCAACTAATTTAGGAGTTATGATGGATGGTCTATGACTTTTGATGTAAATCCTTTAATAACTCAAAAAATATTTAACCTACAAAAAAGAGTAGCACCTCTTTTTATTTGCAATAAGACGCTTTTGCTATTTATAAAACCTCATAAATATCCCCAAAACCGTTTTGGAGTTATCCTCAAAAAAATTTATGTTTTTCTAGCAAAAAAAAAACAGTTACTTGTTTTAAGCAGTTATTCCTGGATTATTGACAATTTTTATCCAAATTTTTTTTTTCAGGCACTTTATTCAAGCATCAGAGGTACTTATTCTATGGCATTAAGTGTTTTCTGGTAAATAGTCATTTATTCTACGCTTTTCGGGCACTTAGTATGGTCTTTAAGATTACTTAAGTTATAGGCATTTAAATGTTTAAAGTAAATTAAATTGAAATAAGTATAGTACTATAAAACTCCTTGGCTTAAGTGCCTAGAATAAGTGTCCAATTTATTATTCCATTAAATATTCCAAGTACTAAAAATGACTCAAATGCCTGGAAGATACTTGAGAATACTTTAATAATTGTTCCGGGCACTTAGATGCTTAACATAATATTTAGAAATTACTTTTAGATAGACAGGATTAAAAACCAAAGGCCTTAACTTGGTTCATTACTTTGAAAGGGCCTTAGTATATTCAATTAAGTGTTTCAGGCATTTAAAATACTGAAAAAGAGATTGAGGAGTACTTAACTAATTGTTCCAGGCACTTGGATGCCTGCAGTAATATTTCAAAATTATTTTTAGAAAAAGAGGTGTAAAAAGCAAATTAATTAACTCATTTAAGAGTACTGCACTCAGCTTTCTAGACATTTAAAGTGATTCCATGCCTGGAATAGTACTTAAATAATTATTCCAGGCACTTAAATTCCTCGAATAACATTCTGATATTACTCTTAGAAGTCAGGAGTTAAACCAGTAAAGTCCAATTTGCTTCAAATGTCTGGGAAGGCATTGACTGTCCTTGAAGGATAATTCCAAGCATTTCAAGCAAGTTAAATGCCTGGAATATGCAAAGGATATCGCAGGTCACCATATAAAACATACCAGGAATATCTTTTTACTTTCTATAATATTTGGCTAGGCACACTTGGTGCATATATTTAATAAATATTTTAAAACACATCCTAGGCATATCTAATTATTTATACAGGGTGTCAATTTGAAAAGTTTCAATGTGAATATCTTGAAAAATATAAGAGTTGCAAAAATGCGGTCTAGAGGAATTGGGAAAACTAGAACTGCCATATTCTTGTCAAGAGGTATTATTTCTAAGTATGTAATTTCAAAAGAAATGATTAAAAACCTCAAGTAGTTTTTGAAATATAATTAGAAGCCAAATGCCACTTTATAAAAATTGCTCTAGGACAGCAAATTTATGAAATAAAACTACATTTTATTTATCAAATTAATCTCCAGGAAAAAAAAGTTGACGTACAAAAAGTCGGCGCTAGAAGAAACCATTGGAGACTTGAATTTTTTATTTTCCGGTAATTTTTCTTTTATTTTCTGAACCTACAAAAAGCTATAACCCCTTGTTTTATTTACAAAGAAATTCTTCAGTTTTTGATCAGTATTTCATATATATCCCTAAAACCGTTTTAAAGTTACCCTCAAAAATTCTAAAACTACAGTACAGCAAGTTAAAAAAGGGTTTCGTCTTTATTAAATCCATCTGCAGGAGTTATTTGACTTCAGTGTGAAAAAATTGGGTTCTTACTTCTCAAAAATTGGTTATTGAGAACCAATTGCTCGATGGAAGGACAATATGACGACGATTACATACACCTACACCTCCGATCGAGCGTTTGCTGATAACAGCAAAATGCTTTTGTCCAGCGATAACTAGGTGGCCCTCGTCTTAGTTATTACCGATTCCGAACCATTTCAGCTACCTCTCCCGAGTCCATTTACCGTTGCCGATCTCTTCTTTTTACACCTTATGAATATCAAGTAGACTCGCCGATCGCAGCTCGTGTTTATTGTTTTATTATGTAATCCCGCTCCGGGAATTTAAGCCGCTACGAGATATATTAGCTCTCTCGTTTGTTTTATTCATGTTTTTCCGATGTATACATTAGGAAAATCTGCATCGGGCGAGCAGAGAGAAATAAAATATGGTAAAACTCTCTCTTTCTCGTATATAAACCGGCCTAATATAACTCGGGGGCATCATACGTTATTACTTTACCGGCGAACGTAATATATATATATTTTTTTAATTCGCTTGCGTCATTTCGTTTCGAGGGTATATTATTAGATTAAACTTTTTTTTCCCGAAGGTTTACGAGACCAGGGACCCCATAGAAGTCGCAAAAATTTGGCGTTAAAACCCTTTTCACACCATTACGTGCAGGCCTCTCATCAACGATCTTGGATGCAGAAAAAACGCTGAAGAAGAACGAGAAAATGGTGAGAATTTGATTGGACGTAAACAGGATCGGACGTCCAAACTAAGCCTCAAGAAATCCAAGATGTAGCCTCTTGTTTAGTAGTCAATTTAACGAATGCCAGTACGTCCCTGTTAAAGGGTTCTTTAAGATCAGAAGGATGTGGTTTATACAGTGGCACACCGGATGCAGAAACTTTTTGCGAGCCACAACCGCAGATCTACGTGCGGGACACCTTCTGCTTCTTCTTCTCTTCTCGCACCTGATGATGGATTTAAAATTTGAAAAATCTTATCTGCCAAAAACCGATTTTCCGGTACATTTTTAGGTTCATTTCGGGATGACTAGTCATATTAAAATATTCTGTTTATATAGTTGAACCTCTAATTCTTCTAAAACTGGTACCATTTGTACTTAAGCGAATCTGCTCATTGTCATTTACATTTTGAGTCTGCATCATAACTGCTTAACCCTGATGATTATTTTCTTGAATGCTATTTATTGAAACAAGTTCCTGATTACTTTGTGAAAAATTAGCTTTTTCATTGTTGGAACTACTAAAATCTGTCATCTAACATTTTGTGATTTTTCTTAAAATATTTGAAATTGGAAGTCATACGACTGTGAAAATGGAAGACATATATATACATCAATAGGAGACTAAACATGTAACATTTTCTTCGATGGTACATACCGTAGCTTCCCATACATGCTCAACTAATTTTAAGCGCACGCTACCACATAATCAAATTCAAATTTGGCGCCTTATAGTGGAGCCACTGTCAAACTCAGTTCCGGCTAGTTCTATTCTACGAAATAGAGATGTTGCCGCTGTCGACGATTCCCTCTGTCGTTATTGCACATTGGGGACGTTCAGTTCTTCATTGCGTTGTTGTGACTGATGTTTTCCCTTCTCCATTTTCATTTTTGATTTAGGACGTTTGATCCCCAATGGATTCTATGCTTTTTCGTAATAACTAATTAATAGCTGATTTTTAATCGGATTTTAAATTGAAGGTTTATTCAACTGTACTTGCTCAACTTTAGGTTGTTTCTATGGTGTCAGAGTATAGTGCTGCAAGTGAGTATATATCCAGAATATTTATCAACAATGCTTCTTCCAGTTATAGCTTGAAGGGAAAAAAAGGGAAGAAAGGCTTTGAAAGTTTGTGAGGCAGTAAATATTCATATCTGTTTAAGTCACTTGTACACTACAGGTGCGTTGTGATAGGCATACATTGTGGCGTTTATGACCAGCCTAATTATTATTATATACTAATTATAAATTTTTTTTAGAAGGATTAATGCCTAACCCAAAAATACTTACTCGCAAAGATATTGAGCTTAAATTATGTCGTGGTACGCTCTTGAAAGGTTGAAATGGGAAAATATAAATTATTACTGTTAGTAGTAAAATAAAAGTAATTGTTTCTAAAAAGTACCCCTTTGTATCGTTTTTCTACCATCCCTTTTATATCCGAAAAACGTAAAAAATTCGTGAAAATCTAATTTTTGACTAAAAATGTACTGGTAAATTTAAGGCTTTGATGTATTAATGCAGTGTAAAGATTTTCAATCGTCATAATTACCAAAAAATGCAGATTTATTTATATATACTATAAAAATCGCTCCCCCAATATAACAGTGGAGGGTAGAGATTGTTGCAAGTTCAAAGTTGTGACTACCCGACTTTTTAGTTTGAATGACTCTAGGTCATGCTTATTTTCAATTAATGATTGAACATGACTCAAAAGCCTTTTGTAAATGCAGTTTCCTAATTACAAATTCATTAATATTGATGTCTAAATTATTTGCATTATTGTTTACCTAGTTTCCAATCCTTGTGAAGTTTCCTTTTTCTAATTTACCCCTTTTAATTGCCAAAAATAAATCCTTAAAACGTAACGTTGTTGTAAATTGTATTATTAGCCGGCATTTGAACATTATGTGTGCGTACGCTGACCACCCGTGAAGCAACTTCTTAAAAAAAAAAAAAACTAGGGGAACGTAATTAATCTGGTCAAAGAAACACGAGCCGCGATAATAAGGTTCCTCCTCCGATGATAATAAGGAATTTGTCAAAAAATTAAATTAATTTTTTTGTTGTTGCTTAACCGCTGATTGAAAAATGATTAGTTAGAATATATACCGGGGTAGAAATGTACATAAAATTTCAATTTAAGCCTCGTTGACTACAGTGTAAACCAGGTTGAACGAATCGACGAGATTTAAATTAAAGTAGATGAGGACGTGCCGTTAGTCGGAGGACTGAGGTTAAAATTTTAAGACAAATTAACACAAAGCCATGCACAAGTTGGTTAAAGTAAAATGGAGCATTGATGTACAAAGAATTTCCTTATAAACAAGTCTGTTGGTTCCTATACAATTTTTACTAAAATTGGCTCAACAAAGCAACCTCAGCTTCTAACTTGATTTTCGACCATTAGGGCTCGTACTAAAACCCCAATAATTAATCGAAATCGTTATGGCAACTCGGATGGTTATTGTCTTATTGATTTTTCGCCTCTAATTTGTCAAGGTGGCTCGGAAGGAGCGTACGAAGTACAAAAAAAACCTCTTCTCATCATCGCCCTCTCTCTTTGTTTAACGTTTAATAAGCGAGAGAGGTCGACGAACCAACCGTCCCCGGTTTCTTATTAGGTAGGTACTTTTGAGGTTTTACGAAGAAACCTCGTTAAACGGATGAAAAATTGAGAGATGAAACAATACCGATAATAATGACAAAACAAATCAAACGGTTTTTCTATGGGAACCGGGGATAAAAATCAGCCAGGGTTCAGGACCTCGCGAGATGCGGGTACTATACTCGCGATCGACGTAGGGTTCCATAAGAAAAAATGCCTAAGAAGTTAATTACATATTTTGTAATTATTTCCTTGTACAAGGGGGGATTTATGGTGCGTATGTGCTCCTTTTTGGGGTTTTATATGGGTTAAATAATGAAGCTGTTAAGGCAGACATAGAGAAATAAATCACCGGTAAGTAACCAACAATAATAATATCTATTTAAAACAGTTATTCAAATTCCGCGGGGCCGGGAACCCATACTGCGACGAACCAATTCGCACTGTGACGGAAAGTAGATGGTTCGAGTCGGCACCCCGCTGCTAATATATTACACCTCGGCTGCTATTTACCTTTTAGATGGATTCTGATGACCCCGAGTGATTAATGGGACCGTGTAGGAATCATAAGAAACGTGCCCATGGCAGTTGGGAAAAAATGCACGAGGAAAGACAAGTGGATCTACGCGATGAGTCTCGATCTTGATACAAGCATTTACTAATAAAAGGCACAACCCTTGACCGACGAGTCTACTTTTAAAATTGTATGGTTGTGCGTGTTTCTTCCAGGTCGGATTGGGAAGTGAATTTCCTTTAATATTTCACTCACGTCTTTGCTAAAATTGATCAACTGTTGGCCTTTCCAGATAATTTTGTATTCCCAGTTCTCTGGAAAGGCTCCTTAGATTCTTCCAATTTGCCTTATGTTGCTAAGGAATTTTTCTTCTTCAGTTTTCTTTTTTACTTTTGATAAATTAATGGTTATAATTAATGGCTATACTCCTGCTGCTACGATTGTTTGTCTTAAATGGAAACTTGGCTAATATTCCTGTTAAGAAGACTCTTGAGCATCAACTCTCATCTATTTTACCAACTTTTCATTTTCACTATCTCATTCTTTTTCTTATTCAAGTAAAAGTAAAGCTTCTTTTTCAACCACTTTTCTTTGACCTAATAAAAACAAACCTGGGAGTGGTACAAACCTTAATCTATGAGATTCTGATTTTAAAATTGTACCGAAGACAGCCCTATGCATCATTAAAATCAGGGGGGGCCAAGGTTAAAAGTACCAATGTCTGTAATGTGAAAATTGTAATTTAAAATCAGATGATTTTTTCTATCGAAAATTGCCAGGGGCACCCCCATGAAAAATCTGTTGAAATGGGTTTTTATTTTTTTTTGGAAAACAGTTGGTTCTAGAGAAAAACCTTTTTAACAAAAGTTATAGAACTTTAAAAGGGGTACAATTTGCAAAATATTTTAGGCACCTACACTACACCATTTTCGGGAAATTTTATAAAAATTGATTTTCATATTTTCCCAATTTTCTCAGGATCTATTGGGAAATTTATGATTATTATTATTGCATTAGATTTTAAGTAAGAATATCTAAATAAAAGCTCAAGTAAGTTTTTGTCGTAAATAGCATAATAAGAGAGCTACGGAAAATTTTAAAAAAATCACTATTTTTGAGCCAAAATTTTGAAAAAAATTAAATTTTTGAAAATTAAAAAAAAAATACCAAAGGATAGAGCACTAAAATAGTAACAAAAAACCCTTATAACACAATTTTCTAATTATTACAGTAATGGCATAATTTTGATTTTTTTGAAAATATGCATCAAAAATTCAAAAAAAATTAGCTCAAAACTCAAACAAACTTGATTTATGTCGTTCTTACGCTAGTAAGATTTATTTAAATTATTTTAAAATATTTTGCAACACAAAAATAAACATTTTAAAAAAAAATCGTTTTTTTCGAAAATTGCCAGGGGTACACCGCCATGAAAACTCTGTTAAAAAGGGTTTTTATTTTTTTTTTGAAAAACAGTTAGTGTTAAAAAAAAACTTTTTTAACAAAAGTTATAGGGCCTTAAAGGGGCTATAATTTCCAAAATATTTTAAGCCTCTACACTACACAATTTTCGAAAAATTTTGGAAAAACTAATTTTTATACTTTCTCAATTTTCTCATAATCTATTGAGAAATTTATAATTATTATTATTGCATTTATTTCTAGGTAAGAATATCTAAAAAAAAGCTAAAATAACTTTTTGCTTTAAACGGCATAATAAGAGAGCTACAGAAAATTTTCGAAAAACCACCCAACTCTAAGCCAAAAATGAAAAAAAATATATTTTTTTTAATCTCGAAAAAAAATTACCCAGAGATAGAGCATTAAAATAGCAACAAAAAACTCTTATAAGAAATTTTTCTGACTATCACAGTAACACCATAAAAAAATGTTGAAACTTCAGTTCTGAATTAAGCCATAGAACTAACTTTGCTGCTGCACCAGAGCATATTCCTTCCCAAATTCATCCCTTTTAAGACTCAAAAATTACGCCAAGAAGTCCAATTTCCATTTAAACCGTTAAACAAATCTGAACTTTAAATTGTAGCAAACTACTGCTGCTACACAGGTGAAATATGGTAGATGGCTCGTGGCGTCATGGTTCGAAACAAATGACTGACAGAGCGCGGATAATGCACGTTGCCATTAAAATAATTACTGTCTTCGCTATCTCCGACTCCTTCTTCGTCGTCGTCGTGTTCCTTATTGTTATTAACTTTCGTTGTGTGTCAATGTTAAGAAGGTACGAGCGAGCGAACGACCAACGATGGTACAGTTACGGTGCGACATGCAAAAACTCATCCCGGAGACGTTTCTTTTTCGTCAAAGATCAGACTACGACGACGACGGTATTAATTAAAAGCCCAACTATGCACCTGTAATTAATAACAGAAAATAATGTAAACAATCTGGAGGTTGAAAGGAGCCGCCCGATCGAAGCTCACCTGTGCAGTGCATGGAATGACGATCATGCTGACGAACCACCATTTCGATACCCATATGGGTTTTCTGCTTTACCGGTATTAAAATATCTTTATGGTATTTTATTATGGGAGAGCGGTACCATGGATCTTAAGATTTTTCCCAAAAAAAAAGAGTTTGGAACGGAAAAAGAGACCAAAGAAGAACCAAGTGTTGACTAAATGAAGAATGATGCGGAAGAAATTCATAAAAAAAAAACCGCGATAATGAAGAGTTTCTTGTTGATGGATACCCTCAGGTGATTTTTTCGGTGCGTTTTCTTTAAAACAGACCCTTGGGGTCAGTTTTTGCTTGAAAAGTCCGATAGTAAAAGGCGGCCAAGACTAATGATCCCGACCGTTCAAACTATATTATGTTCTCGCATTCTAACAAGTAGGTTTAGCCTAGACAGAAGTTGAAAAAGAAAAAAATCCCGAAATAAATGATTGCCGCAATACGAGGCAGCACTGTTTCAGATCGCGAATTATTAATGATGGCAGATTCGGATCGCGATACCGGGTTATGAATGGTTGGCCATATTGTATGCCTACTACTGTGTTTCAAATTTTTTTCTCCGTTCTCTAATATACGATATGCAGTATGACGTCAAATGGAAAATGGCTGCCTTAAGTCCAAGTGAAAGTTCAAGAAAAGAAAATTTCCTAAAAAGGGACTCCTTGAGGATGAATTAATTAATTTCACCAATCGCGCTTCTGGATTATTCCTAATCTAAAGAATGCAAAATGCAATAGGGTTATTTACATTGGGCTCTAAGTAGGTCCTTGAGGAGTGCGAACGTTTGAAAATATTCAAAATGGCCATTTCTGATGATTTTTGTTGTGCCAAAAAATGGGCACTATAAATGCGAGATCTCAGCTAATATGAGACCTACGATCTTGTGGATGGTCTCGTTCGATTCAGAAAGACGAAACTAAGACAAAACCGTTGGAATTTTCCGGATAGTGCCTATGGAGGCCGAGATATCGACCTCCAAAGTTTGGGATTTGTCATTTTGCAGGTATACCCCCCCGTATCGAATTTTTCACCAAAATTTGAATTTTTAAGAATTCAAACAAACTATACCATCGACTTTTTCCCATCACCTAGATTACCAAAACACCAAGTTATAACAGGATTCGATCAGAAATAAGGGAATGAGAGCACTTTGAAAATTCGGAAAAAGTCACTTTCTGACCTCGTTTTTGAGCCCAAAAATGGGCCCTAAAAATGCGAGATCTCAGCTAATATGAAATCTACGACCTTGTGAATGGTCTCGTTGGATTCAGAAAGACGAAACTAAGACAAAACCGTTGGAATTTTCTAGATAGTGCCTATAGAAGCTGAGATATCGACCTCCAAAGTTTGGGATTTTTCATTTTGCAGGTATACCCTCCCGTATCAAATTTTTCACCAAAAATTGAATTTTTAAGAATTCAAACCAACTATACCATCGACTTGTTCGCATCACCTAGATTACGAAAGCACCGGGTTATAACAGGATTCGATAAGAAATAACGGAATGAGAGCACTTTGAAAATTCGGAAAAAGTCACTTTCTGACTCCGTTTTTGAGCTCAAAAATGGGCCCTAGAAATGCGAGATCTCAGCTAATATCAGACCTACGACCTTGTGGATAGTCTTGTTGGATTCAGAAAGACGAAACTAAGACAAAACCGTTGGAATTTTCTAGATAGTGCCTATAGAAGCCGAGATATCGACCTCCAAAGTTTGGGATTTTTCATTTTGCAGGTATACCCCCCCGTATCGAATTTTTTCACCAAAAATTGATTTTTTTCGAAATTAAACTAAGTATACCAGCGTCTTATTTGGGTCACCTAGATTACGAAAACACCGGGTTATAACAGGATCCGAGCAGAACTAAGGGAATGAGAGCACTTTGATAATCCTGAAAAAGTCGGTTTTCGACGTCCGTTTTTGAGGCCAAAAATGGGCATCAAAAATGCCATATCTCAGCTATTAGAAGAGCTACGACCTTGGGGATGGTCTCGTTGGATTCAAAATGACGAAACTAAGACAAAACCGTTGGAATTTTCCCGATAGCTCCCATAGAAGCCGAGATATCGACCTTCAAAGTTTGGACTTTTTCATTTTTCGGGTATACCCCCCCGTATCGAATTTTTTCACCAAAAATTGAATTTTTTCGAAATCAAACTAAGTATACCAGCGTCTTATTTGGGTCCCCTAGATTACGAAAACACCGGGTTATAACAGGATCCAAGCAGAACTAAGGGAATGAGAGCACTTTGAAAATCCTGAGAAAGTCGGTTTTCGACGTCCGTTTTTGAGGCCAAAAATGGGCATCAAAAATGCCATATCTCAGCTATTAGAAGAGCTACGACCTTGGGGATGGTCTCGTTGGATTCAAAATGACGAAACTAAGACAAAACCGTTGGAATTTTCCCGATAGCTCCCATAGAAGCCGAGATATCGACCTTCAAAGTTTGGACTTTTTCATTTTTCGGGTATACCCCCCCGTATCGAATTTTTTCACCAAAAATTGAATTTTTTCGAAATCAAACTAAGTATACCAGCGTCTTATTTGGGTCCCCTAGATTACGAAAACACCGGGTTATAACAGGATCCAAGCAGAACTAAGGGAATGAGAGCACTTTGAAAATCCTGAGAAAGTCGGTTTTCGACGTCCGTTTTTGAGGCCAAAAATGGGCATCAAAAATGCCATATCTCAGCTATTAGAAGAGCTACGACCTTGGGGATGGTCTCGTTGGATTCAAAATGACGAAACTAAGACAAAACCGTTGGAATTTTCCCGATAGCTCCCATAGAAGCCGAGATATCGACCTTCAAAGTTTGGACTTTTTCATTTTTCGGGTATACCCCCCCGTATCGAATTTTTTCACCAAAAATTGAATTTTTTCGAAATCAAACTAAGTATACCAGCGTCTTATTTGGGTCCCCTAGATTACGAAAACACCGGGTTATAACAGGATCCGAGCAGAACTAAGGGAATGAGAGCACTTTGAAAATCCTGAGAAAGTCGGTTTTCGACGTCCGTTTTTGAGGCCAAAAATGGGCATCAAAAATGCCATATCTCAGCTATTAGAAGAGCTACGACCTTGGGGATGGTCTCGTTGGATTCAAAATGACGAAACTAAGACAAAACCGTTGGAATTTTCCCGATAGCTCCCATAGAAGCCGAGATATCGACCTTCAAAGTTTGGACTTTTTCATTTTTCGGGTATACCCCCCCGTATCGAATTTTTTCACCAAAAATTGAATTTTTTCGAAATCAAACTAAGTATACCAGCGTCTTATTTGGGTCCCCTAGATTACGAAAACACCGGGTTATAACAGGATCCAAGCAGAACTAAGGGAATGAGAGCACTTTGAAAATCCTGAGAAAGTCGGTTTTCGACGTCCGTTTTTGAGGCCAAAAATGGGCATCAAAAATGCCATATCTCAGCTATTAGAAGAGCTACGACCTTGGGGATGGTCTCGTTGGATTCAAAATGACGAAACTAAGACAAAACCGTTGGAATTTTCCCGATAGCTCCCATAGAAGCCGAGATATCGACCTTCAAAGTTTGGACTTTTTCATTTTTCGGGTATACCCCCCCGTATCGAATTTTTTCACCAAAAATTGAATTTTTTCGAAATCAAACTAAGTATACCAGCGTCTTATTTGGGTCCCCTAGATTACGAAAACACCGGGTTATAACAGGATCCAAGCAGAACTAAGGGAATGAGAGCACTTTGAAAATCCTGAGAAAGTCGGTTTTCGACGTCCGTTTTTGAGGCCAAAAATGGGCATCAAAAATGCCATATCTCAGCTATTAGAAGAGCTACGACCTTGGGGATGGTCTCGTTGGATTCAAAATGACGAAACTAAGACAAAACCGTTGGAATTTTCCCGATAGCTCCCATAGAAGCCGAGATATCGACCTTCAAAGTTTGGACTTTTTCATTTTTCGGGTATACCCCCCCGTATCGAATTTTTTCACCAAAAATTGATTTTTTTCGAAATCAAACTAAGTATACCAGCGTCTTATTTGGGTCCCCTAGATTACGAAAACACCGGGTTATAACAGGATCCGAGCAGAACTAAGGGAATGAGAGCACTTTGAAAATCCTGAGAAAGTCGGTTTTCGACGTCCGTTTTTGAGGCCAAAAATGGGCATCAAAAATGCCATATCTCAGCTATTAGAAGAGCTACGACCTTGGAGATGGTCTCGTTGGATTCAAAATGACGAAACTAAGACAAAACCGTTGGAATTTTCCCGATAGCTCCCATAGAAGCCGAGATATCGACCTTCAAAGTTTGGACTTTTTCATTTTTCGGGTATACCCCCCCGTATCGAATTTTTTCACCAAAAATGGATTTTTTTCGAAATCAAACTAAGTATACCAGCGTCTTATTTGGGTCACCTAGATTACGAAAACACCGGGTTATAACAGGATCCGAGCAGAACTAAGGGAATGAGAGCACTTTGAAAATCCTGAGAAAGTCGGTTTTCGACGTCCGTTTTTGAGGCCAAAAATGGGCATCAAAAATGCCATATCTCAGCTATTAGAAGAGCTACGACCTTGGGGATGGTCTCGTTGGATTCAAAATGACGAAACTAAGACAAAACCGTTGGAATTTTCCCGATAGCTCCCATAGAAGCCGAGATATCGACCTTCAAAGTTTGGACTTTTTCATTTTTCGGGTATACCCCCCCGTATCGAATTTTTTCACCAAAAATTGAATTTTTTCGAAATCAAACTAAGTATACCAGCGTCTTATTTGGGTCCCCTAGATTACGAAAACACCGGGTTATAACAGGATCCGAGCAGAACTAAGGGAATGAGAGCACTTTGAAAATCCTGAGAAAGTCGGTTTTCGACGTCCGTTTTTGAGGCCAAAAATGGGCATCAAAAATGCCATATCTCAGCTATTAGAAGAGCTACGACCTTGGAGATGGTCTCGTTGGATTCAAAATGACGAAACTAAGACAAAACCGTTAGAATTTTCCCGATAGCTCCCATAGAAGCCGAGATATCGACCTTCAAAGTTTGGACTTTTTCATTTTTCGGGTATACCCCCCCGTATCGAATTTTTTCACCAAAAATTGAATTTTTTCGAAATCAAACTAAGTATACCAGCGTCTTATTTGGGTCCCCTAGATTACGAAAACACCGGGTTATAACAGGATCCGAGCAGAACTAAGGGAATGAGAGCACTTTGAAAATCCTGAGAAAGTCGGTTTTCGACGTCCGTTTTTGAGGCCAAAAATGGGCATCAAAAATGCCATATCTCAGCTATTAGAAGAGCTACGACCTTGGAGATGGTCTCGTTGGATTCAAAATGACGAAACTAAGACAAAACCGTTGGAATTTTCCCGATAGCTCCCATAGAAGCCGAGATATCGACCTTCAAAGTTTGGACTTTTTCATTTTTCGGGTATACCCCCCCGTATCGAATTTTTTCACCAAAAATGGATTTTTTTCGAAATCAAACTAAGTATACCAGCGTCTTATTTGGGTCACCTAGATTACGAAAACACCGGGTTATAACAGGATCCGAGCAGAACTAAGGGAATGAGAGCACTTTGAAAATCCTGAAAAAGTCGGTTTTCGACGTCCGTTTTTGAGGCCAAAAATGGGCATCAAAAATGCCATATCTCAGCTATTAGAAGAGCTACGACCTTGCGGATGGTCTCGTTGGATTCAAAATTACGAAACTAAGACAAAACCGTTAGAATTTTCCCGATAGCTCCCATAGAAGCCGAGATATCGACCTTCAAAGTTTGGACTTTTTCATTTTTCGGGTATACCCCCCCGTATCGAATTTTTTCACCAAAAATTGATTTTTTTCGAAATCAAACTAAGTATACCAGCGTCTTATTTGGGTCCCCTAGATTACGAAAACACCGGGTTATAACAGGATCCAAGCAGAACTAAGGGAATGAGAGCACTTTGAAAATCCTGAGAAAGTCGGTTTTCGACGTCCGTTTTTGAGGCCAAAAATGGGCATCAAAAATGCCATATCTCAGCTATTAGAAGAGCTACGACCTTGGGGATGGTCTCGTTGGATTCAAAATGACGAAACTAAGACAAAACCGTTGGAATTTTCCCGATAGCTCCCATAGAAGCCGAGATATCGACCTTCAAAGTTTGGACTTTTTCATTTTTCGGGTATACCCCCCCGTATCGAATTTTTTCACCAAAAATTGAATTTTTTCGAAATCAAACTAAGTATACCAGCGTCTTATTTGGGTCCCCTAGATTACGAAAACACCGGGTTATAACAGGATCCGAGCAGAACTAAGGGAATGAGAGCACTTTGAAAATCCTGAAAAAGTCGGTTTTCGACGTCCGTTTTTGAGGCCAAAAATGGGCATCAAAAATGCCATATCTCAGCTATTAGAAGAGCTACGACCTTGCGGATGGTCTCGTTGGATTCAAAATGACGAAACTAAGACAAAACCGTTGGAATTTTCCCGATAGCTCCCATAGAAGCCGAGATATCGACCTTCAAAGTTTGGACTTTTTCATTTTTCGGGTATACCCCCCCGTATCGAATTTTTTCACCAAAAATGGATTTTTTTCGAAATCAAACTAAGTATACCAGCGTCTTATTTGGGTCACCTAGATTACGAAAACACCGGGTTATAACAGGATCCGAGCAGAACTAAGGGAATGAGAGCACTTTGAAAATCCTGAGAAAGTCGGTTTTCGACGTCCGTTTTTGAGGCCAAAAATGGGCATCAAAAATGCCATATCTCAGCTATTAGAAGAGCTACGACCTTGGGGATGGTCTCGTTGGATTCAAAATGACGAAACTAAGACAAAACCGTTGGAATTTTCCCGATAGCTCCCATAGAAGCCGAGATATCGACCTTCAAAGTTTGGACTTTTTCATTTTTCGGGTATACCCCCCCGTATCGAATTTTTTCACCAAAAATTGAATTTTTTCGAAATCAAACTAAGTATACCAGCGTCTTATTTGGGTCCCCTAGATTACGAAAACACCGGGTTATAACAGGATCCGAGCAGAACTAAGGGAATGAGAGCACTTTGAAAATCCTGAGAAAGTCGGTTTTCGACGTCCGTTTTTGAGGCCAAAAATGGGCATCAAAAATGCCATATCTCAGCTATTAGAAGAGCTACGACCTTGGAGATGGTCTCGTTGGATTCAAAATGACGAAACTAAGACAAAACCGTTAGAATTTTCCCGATAGCTCCCATAGAAGCCGAGATATCGACCTTCAAAGTTTGGACTTTTTCATTTTTCGGGTATACCCCCCCGTATCGAATTTTTTCACCAAAAATTGAATTTTTTCGAAATCAAACTAAGTATACCAGCGTCTTATTTGGGTCCCCTAGATTACGAAAACACCGGGTTATAACAGGATCCGAGCAGAACTAAGGGAATGAGAGCACTTTGAAAATCCTGAGAAAGTCGGTTTTCGACGTCCGTTTTTGAGGCCAAAAATGGGCATCAAAAATGCCATATCTCAGCTATTAGAAGAGCTACGACCTTGGAGATGGTCTCGTTGGATTCAAAATGACGAAACTAAGACAAAACCGTTGGAATTTTCCCGATAGCTCCCATAGAAGCCGAGATATCGACCTTCAAAGTTTGGACTTTTTCATTTTTCGGGTATACCCCCCCCGTATCGAATTTTTTCACCAAAAATTGAATTTTTTCGAAATCAAACTAAGTATACCAGCGTCTTATTTGGGTCCCCTAGATTACGAAAACACCGGGTTATAACAGGATCCGAGCAGAACTAAGGGAATGAGAGCACTTTGAAAATCCTGAGAAAGTCGGTTTTCGACGTCCGTTTTTGAGGCCAAAAATGGGCATCAAAAATGCCATATCTCAGCTATTAGAAGAGCTACGACCTTGGAGATGGTCTCGTTGGATTCAAAATGACGAAACTAAGACAAAACCGTTAGAATTTTCCCGATAGCTCCCATAGAAGCCGAGATATCGACCTTCAAAGTTTGGACTTTTTCATTTTTCGGGTATACCCCCCCGTATCGAATTTTTTCACCAAAAATTGAATTTTTTCGAAATCAAACTAAGTATACCAGCGTCTTATTTGGGTCCCCTAGATTACGAAAACACCGGGTTATAACAGGATCCGAGCAGAACTAAGGGAATGAGAGCACTTTGAAAATCCTGAGAAAGTCGGTTTTCGACGTCCGTTTTTGAGGCCAAAAATGGGCATCAAAAATGCCATATCTCAGCTATTAGAAGAGCTACGACCTTGGAGATGGTCTCGTTGGATTCAAAATGACGAAACTAAGACAAAACCGTTGGAATTTTCCCGATAGCTCCCATAGAAGCCGAGATATCGACCTTCAAAGTTTGGACTTTTTCATTTTTCGGGTATACCCCCCCGTATCGAATTTTTTCACCAAAAATGGATTTTTTTCGAAATCAAACTAAGTATACCAGCGTCTTATTTGGGTCACCTAGATTACGAAAACACCGGGTTATAACAGGATCCGAGCAGAACTAAGGGAATGAGAGCACTTTGAAAATCCTGAGAAAGTCGGTTTTCGACGTCCGTTTTTGAGGCCAAAAATGGGCATCAAAAATGCCATATCTCAGCTATTAGAAGAGCTACGACCTTGGGGATGGTCTCGTTATCGTATTTTTTCACCAAAAATCGAATTTTTTCGAAATCAAACTAAGTATACCAGCGTCTTATTTGGGTCCCCCTAGATTACGAAAACACCGGGTTATAACAGGATCCGAGCAGAACTAAGGGAATGAGAGCACTTTGAAAATCCTGAGAAAGTCGGTTTTCGACGTCCGTTTTTGAGGACAAAAATGGGCATCAAAAATGCCATATCTCAGCTATTAGAAGAGCTACGACCTTGGGGATGATCTCGTTGGATTCAAAATGACGAAACTAAGACAAAACCGTTGGAATTTTCCCGATAGCTCCCATAGAAGCCGAGATATCGACCTTCAAAGTTTGGACTTTTTCATTTTTCGGGTATACCCCCCCCGTATCGAATTTTTTCACCAAAAATTGAATTTTTTCGAAATCAAACTAAGTATACCAGCGTCTTATTTGGGTCCCCTAGATTACGAAAACACCGGGTTATAACAGGATCCGAGCAGAACTAAGGGAATGAGAGCACTTTGAAAATCCTGAGAAAGTCGGTTTTCGACGTCCGTTTTTGAGGCCAAAAATGGGCATCAAAAATGCCATATCTCAGCTATTAGAAGAGCTACGACCTTGGGGATGGTCTCGTTGGATTCAAAATGACGAAACTAAGACAAAACCGTTGGAATTTTCCCGATAGCTCCCATAGAAGCCGAGATATCGACCTTCAAAGTTTGGACTTTTTCATTTTTCGGGTATACCCCCCCGTATCGAATTTTTTCACCAAAAATGGATTTTTTTCGAAATCAAACTAAGTATACCAGCGTCTTATTTGGGTCACCTAGATTACGAAAACACCGGGTTATAACAGGATCCGAGCAGAACTAAGGGAATGAGAGCACTTTGAAAATCCTGAGAAAGTCGGTTTTCGACGTCCGTTTTTGAGGCCAAAAATGGGCATCAAAAATGCCATATCTCAGCTATTAGAAGAGCTACGACCTTGGGGATGGTCTCGTTGGATTCAAAATGACGAAACTAAGACAAAACCGTTGGAATTTTCCCGATAGCTCCCATAGAAGCCGAGATATCGACCTTCAAAGTTTGGACTTTTTCATTTTTCGGGTATACCCCCCCGTATCGAATTTTTTCACCAAAAATGGATTTTTTTCGAAATCAAACTAAGTATACCAGCGTCTTATTTGGGTCACCTAGATTACGAAAACACCGGGTTATAACAGGATCCGAGCAGAACTAAGGGAATGAGAGCACTTTGAAAATCCTGAAAAAGTCGGTTTTCGACGTCCGTTTTTGAGGCCAAAAATGGGCATCAAAAATGCCATATCTCAGCTATTAGAAGAGCTACGACCTTGCGGATGGTCTCGTTGGATTCAAAATTACGAAACTAAGACAAAACCGTTAGAATTTTCCCGATAGCTCCCATAGAAGCCGAGATATCGACCTTCAAAGTTTGGACTTTTTCATTTTTCGGGTATACCCCCCCGTATCGAATTTTTTCACCAAAAATTGATTTTTTTCGAAATCAAACTAAGTATACCAGCGTCTTATTTGGGTCCCCTAGATTACGAAAACACCGGGTTATAACAGGATCCAAGCAGAACTAAGGGAATGAGAGCACTTTGAAAATCCTGAGAAAGTCGGTTTTCGACGTCCGTTTTTGAGGCCAAAAATGGGCATCAAAAATGCCATATCTCAGCTATTAGAAGAGCTACGACCTTGGGGATGGTCTCGTTGGATTCAAAATGACGAAACTAAGACAAAACCGTTGGAATTTTCCCGATAGCTCCCATAGAAGCCGAGATATCGACCTTCAAAGTTTGGACTTTTTCATTTTTCGGGTATACCCCCCCGTATCGAATTTTTTCACCAAAAATTGAATTTTTTCGAAATCAAACTAAGTATACCAGCGTCTTATTTGGGTCCCCTAGATTACGAAAACACCGGGTTATAACAGGATCCGAGCAGAACTAAGGGAATGAGAGCACTTTGAAAATCCTGAAAAAGTCGGTTTTCGACGTCCGTTTTTGAGGCCAAAAATGGGCATCAAAAATGCCATATCTCAGCTATTAGAAGAGCTACGACCTTGCGGATGGTCTCGTTGGATTCAAAATTACGAAACTAAGACAAAACCGTTAGAATTTTCCCGATAGCTCCCATAGAAGCCGAGATATCGACCTTCAAAGTTTGGACTTTTTCATTTTTCGGGTATACCCCCCCGTATCGAATTTTTTCACCAAAAATTGATTTTTTTCGAAATCAAACTAAGTATACCAGCGTCTTATTTGGGTCACCTAGATTACGAAAACACCGGGTTATAACAGGATCCGAGCAGAACTAAGGGAATGAGAGCACTTTGAAAATCCTGAGAAAGTCGGTTTTCGACGTCCGTTTTTGAGGCCAAAAATGGGCATCAAAAATGCCATATCTCAGCTATTAGAAGAGCTACGACCTTGGGGATGGTCTCGTTGGATTCAAAATGACGAAACTAAGACAAAACCGTTGGAATTTTCCCGATAGCTCCCATAGAAGCCGAGATATCGACCTTCAAAGTTTGGACTTTTTCATTTTTCGGGTATACCCCCCCGTATCGAATTTTTTCACCAAAAATGGATTTTTTTCGAAATCAAACTAAGTATACCAGCGTCTTATTTGGGTCACCTAGATTACGAAAACACCGGGTTATAACAGGATCCGAGCAGAACTAAGGGAATGAGAGCACTTTGAAAATCCTGAAAAAGTCGGTTTTCGACGTCCGTTTTTGAGGCCAAAAATGGGCATCAAAAATGCCATATCTCAGCTATTAGAAGAGCTACGACCTTGCGGATGGTCTCGTTGGATTCAAAATTACGAAACTAAGACAAAACCGTTAGAATTTTCCCGATAGCTCCCATAGAAGCCGAGATATCGACCTTCAAAGTTTGGACTTTTTCATTTTTCGGGTATACTCCCCCGTATCGAATTTTTTCACCAAAAATTGATTTTTTTCGAAATCAAACTAAGTATACCAGCGTCTTATTTGGGTCACCTAGATTACGAAAACACCGGGTTATAACAGGATCCGAGCAGAACTAAGGGAATGAGAGCACTTTGAAAATCCTGAGAAAGTCGGTTTTCGACGTCCGTTTTTGAGGCCAAAAATGGGCATCAAAAATGCCATATCTCAGCTATTAGAAGAGCTACGACCTTGGGGATGGTCTCGTTGGATTCAAAATGACGAAACTAAGACAAAACCGTTGGAATTTTCCCGATAGCTCCCATAGAAGCCGAGATATCGACCTTCAAAGTTTGGACTTTTTCATTTTTCGGGTATACCCCCCCGTATCGAATTTTTTCACCAAAAATTGATTTTTTTCGAAATCAAACTAAGTATACCAGCGTCTTATTTGGGTCACCTAGATTACGAAAACACCGGGTTATAACAGGATCCGAGCAGAACTAAGGGAATGAGAGCACTTTGAAAATCCTGAGAAAGTCGGTTTTCGACGTCCGTTTTTGAGGCCAAAAATGGGCATCAAAAATGCCATATCTCAGCTATTAGAAGAGCTACGACCTTGGGGATGGTCTCGTTGGATTCAAAATGACGAAACTAAGACAAAACCGTTGGAATTTTCCCGATAGCTCCCATAGAAGCCGAGATATCGACCTTCAAAGTTTGGACTTTTTCATTTTTCGGGTATACCCCCCCGTATCGAATTTTTTCACCAAAAATGGATTTTTTTCGAAATCAAACTAAGTATACCAGCGTCTTATTTGGGTCACCTAGATTACGAAAACACCGGGTTATAACAGGATCCGAGCAGAACTAAGGGAATGAGAGCACTTTGAAAATCCTGAAAAAGTCGGTTTTCGACGTCCGTTTTTGAGGCCAAAAATGGGCATCAAAAATGCCATATCTCAGCTATTAGAAGAGCTACGACCTTGCGGATGGTCTCGTTGGATTCAAAATTACGAAACTAAGACAAAACCGTTAGAATTTTCCCGATAGCTCCCATAGAAGCCGAGATATCGACCTTCAAAGTTTGGACTTTTTCATTTTTCGGGTATACCCCCCCGTATCGAATTTTTTCACCAAAAATTGATTTTTTTCGAAATCAAACTAAGTATACCAGCGTCTTATTTGGGTCACCTAGATTACGAAAACACCGGGTTATAACAGGATCCGAGCAGAACTAAGGGAATGAGAGCACTTTGAAAATCCTGAGAAAGTCGGTTTTCGACGTCCGTTTTTGAGGCCAAAAATGGGCATCAAAAATGCCATATCTCAGCTATTAGAAGAGCTACGACCTTGGGGATGGTCTCGTTGGATTCAAAATGACGAAACTAAGACAAAACCGTTGGAATTTTCCCGATAGCTCCCATAGAAGCCGAGATATCGACCTTCAAAGTTTGGACTTTTTCATTTTTCGGGTATACCCCCCCGTATCGAATTTTTTCACCAAAAATGGATTTTTTTCGAAATCAAACTAAGTATACCAGCGTCTTATTTGGGTCACCTAGATTACGAAAACACCGGGTTATAACAGGATCCGAGCAGAACTAAGGGAATGAGAGCACTTTGAAAATCCTGAAAAAGTCGGTTTTCGACGTCCGTTTTTGAGGCCAAAAATGGGCATCAAAAATGCCATATCTCAGCTATTAGAAGAGCTACGACCTTGCGGATGGTCTCGTTGGATTCAAAATTACGAAACTAAGACAAAACCGTTAGAATTTTCCCGATAGCTCCCATAGAAGCCGAGATATCGACCTTCAAAGTTTGGACTTTTTCATTTTTCGGGTATACTCCCCCGTATCGAATTTTTTCACCAAAAATTGATTTTTTTCGAAATCAAACTAAGTATACCAGCGTCTTATTTGGGTCACCTAGATTACGAAAACACCGGGTTATAACAGGATCCGAGCAGAACTAAGGGAATGAGAGCACTTTGAAAATCCTGAGAAAGTCGGTTTTCGACGTCCGTTTTTGAGGCCAAAAATGGGCATCAAAAATGCCATATCTCAGCTATTAGAAGAGCTACGACCTTGGGGATGGTCTCGTTGGATTCAAAATGACGAAACTAAGACAAAACCGTTGGAATTTTCCCGATAGCTCCCATAGAAGCCGAGATATCGACCTTCAAAGTTTGGACTTTTTCATTTTTCGGGTATACCCCCCCGTATCGAATTTTTTCACCAAAAATTGATTTTTTTCGAAATCAAACTAAGTATACCAGCGTCTTATTTGGGTCACCTAGATTACGAAAACACCGGGTTATAACAGGATCCGAGCAGAACTAAGGGAATGAGAGCACTTTGAAAATCCTGAGAAAGTCGGTTTTCGACGTCCGTTTTTGAGGCCAAAAATGGGCATCAAAAATGCCATATCTCAGCTATTAGAAGAGCTACGACCTTGGGGATGGTCTCGTTGGATTCAAAATGACGAAACTAAGACAAAACCGTTGGAATTTTCCCGATAGCTCCCATAGAAGCCGAGATATCGACCTTCAAAGTTTGGACTTTTTCATTTTTCGGGTATACCCCCCCGTATCGAATTTTTTCACCAAAAATGGATTTTTTTCGAAATCAAACTAAGTATACCAGCGTCTTATTTGGGTCACCTAGATTACGAAAACACCGGGTTATAACAGGATCCGAGCAGAACTAAGGGAATGAGAGCACTTTGAAAATCCTGAAAAAGTCGGTTTTCGACGTCCGTTTTTGAGGCCAAAAATGGGCATCAAAAATGCCATATCTCAGCTATTAGAAGAGCTACGACCTTGCGGATGGTCTCGTTGGATTCAAAATTACGAAACTAAGACAAAACCGTTAGAATTTTCCCGATAGCTCCCATAGAAGCCGAGATATCGACCTTCAAAGTTTGGACTTTTTCATTTTTCGGGTATACTCCCCCGTATCGAATTTTTTCACCAAAAATTGATTTTTTTCGAAATCAAACTAAGTATACCAGCGTCTTATTTGGGTCACCTAGATTACGAAAACACCGGGTTATAACAGGATCCGAGCAGAACTAAGGGAATGAGAGCACTTTGAAAATCCTGAGAAAGTCGGTTTTCGACGTCCGTTTTTGAGGCCAAAAATGGGCATCAAAAATGCCATATCTCAGCTATTAGAAGAGCTACGACCTTGGGGATGGTCTCGTTGGATTCAAAATGACGAAACTAAGACAAAACCGTTGGAATTTTCCCGATAGCTCCCATAGAAGCCGAGATATCGACCTTCAAAGTTTGGACTTTTTCATTTTTCGGGTATACCCCCCCGTATCGAATTTTTTCACCAAAAATTGATTTTTTTCGAAATCAAACTAAGTATACCAGCGTCTTATTTGGGTCACCTAGATTACGAAAACACCGGGTTATAACAGGATCCGAGCAGAACTAAGGGAATGAGAGCACTTTGAAAATCCTGAGAAAGTCGGTTTTCGACGTCCGTTTTTGAGGCCAAAAATGGGCATCAAAAATGCCATATCTCAGCTATTAGAAGAGCTACGACCTTGGGGATGGTCTCGTTGGATTCAAAATGACGAAACTAAGACAAAACCGTTGGAATTTTCCCGATAGCTCCCATAGAAGCCGAGATATCGACCTTCAAAGTTTGGACTTTTTCATTTTTCGGGTATACCCCCCCGTATCGAATTTTTTCACCAAAAATTGAATTTTTTCGAAATCAAACTAAGTATACCAGCATCTTCATCGTGTCACCTAGATTACGAAAACACCGGGTTATAACAGGATTCGATCAGAAATAAGGGAATAAGAGCACTTTGAAAATTCGGAATAGTCACTTTTTGACCTTGTTTTTGAGCCCAAAAAAGGACCCTAAAAATGCGAGATTTTTAGGAATTATAGCACTTAAGAATACTCAAATTTTGTCCCCTAACATGGCGGAATACCTCGCAAACTGTGTACAAAATAATACAAAAAAGACCCATGCGCGGCCAGCAATACCGCGAAACTGATTTACAGCATTTCTATCAAGAAAGTATGAAAATAGCCCGCTAAAACAGTAGGATACTTCATAAATGGGCTCGTAACTTTGACTTATCGACCTAATGTTAAGAATTACGGTGTAAAACATCTCGGGTGGATACACGGAAGTGACCTCTTTGTTATTACGTTACGTCTTGTACTAATTAATTATTCCCGATATCGTTCTGTGAGGAGGCACACCTGCGCATCTCGACTAAAAAAAAATGATTTATTCGCTAATAAGACGGATTGTTTCGGTCTAAAAATCGGAAAGAAATAGAGATAAGAAGCATTAAAACTAATGTAACTAGCGGGATACGATGGATAAAATAAATTCTATTAGCCTTATATAGAGTTTTTATTATCTATTAAATGGTGGGTCGTATCCGGCGAGTAATACCACGTAAGTAAATATTTTAAGTCTTATGCGTTAAGCTCTTTAGTTACCAGTAGGTTCTATAACCAAAATAATAATAATTAACCCAGCACTTGTACTCGTTAGAAGAGGGTTTAAATATCATAAAATCAATCGCTGATCATGGTCATTATCGCGACTACATCGTTCATTCTACTACCTCTTCTTGTCCTCGGTGACTTTTTGTTGCGGCCATCGAATGAAACGACAATTTCGACTTTTTTACGCCCTTTCGACAATTCGAGAATAGAAATCGGTCGATTTTTGAGAACGACGCGTGTGTCCGTGAGAAAGAAGACGAATCGCGGTTTTAATCGATATTTTATTAAAGGAAATTCATTAGCGAATGCCTTCGTGATATGGTATATACCTTTGGGGAACGTTTATTAATGAGTTTATGGTAATAATTTGCTTCTGATTTCCTTCTAAACATTCATAACTAACGAATGGTTGATGGTATATTTTATACAAATAAACATAGAATTAGATAAATTTAGCAATACTTACTTACAAAATTATAACTGAGAAAAACTTACATGTGTTTCAATGCATGTGATTAATTAAAGATCCGTTGTGCTGCTTCTGAAACAAAACAAAAGTATATAAGAAAAGATATATATTAAAAAAAAAAAATTATCATAATAACCCTATAAAAATTAATTCTCTTAATCAAGCCAACATGGAAATTTGCAGATAATCTATAAATATTGCTGTATACCAGGTGATCCAATTACGAAAATACCGAAAGAGAATGGGGTGCATCTTTTTCTTAATGAACCTATCAGAGCCCTTAACTCACTCTATAAGTTACATGACTATCAGGGTTATGATAGAGTTTGAGTAATCTTTAAAAACTCACTTTTTTGACAATTTTTTTTAGACCCAAAATTGACCTCAACATTTTTGAGATCTTGGAAAACTATTATAGCTACGATCTTGTGGATAGACTTATTGGATTCAGAAGGAAGAAAATATGCAAGAACCGATGGAATTATGAAAATACAGCCCTTGGTTCTCCTGTTATCGACTGTCAAAGTTTGGAACATTTCGGGTACCTCCGTGTATGGAATTCGATATCGAACCAAATGAACCAGCAGCAACATCCCACCCCATAAGTTACAAAAACACAAGGTTATAAGAAGACCTGAAGACATGTGGAAGTTTCAAAATCGGTCTCTAAAAATTACTACGACTATCTGTATGTCAAGCAAGTCTCTGTTATAGGAGGTAGTAGAAGTATTTATTTATTTGGAGTTTAACAATTTTTTCTAGAACTTTTGATGCTGTTGGTAGAATACTTATAGGTCTATAATATGACATTTCAGTAGGGCTAGTAATATTTTGAATTGGCTTAAAAAGGACGAAAATTTGCCAGAACCTTAGGATAATAATATACAGCCCTTGATTTTCCTGTTATTTATTTGTAATTTTTAATTTTTCTGGTACCACCGTGCATGGAATTCGATATCGAACAAACAGAACCAGCAGTAACATCCCACCCCATAAGTTACAAAAACACGAGGTTGTAAGACGATCTGAAGACATTTAGAAGTTTCGAAATCGGTCTCTAAAAATTACTACGACTATCTGTATGTCAAGCAGGTGTTAAGACCCTTATAAGTAGCTCTAAAAATATCTGTGGCAAACCTGACTGTATAGGGGGTAGTAGAAGTATTTATTTAATTGGAGTTTAATAATTTTTTCTACATTTGATGCTGTTGGTAGAATACTTATAGGTCTATAATGTGACATTTCAGTAGGGCTAGTAATATCTTGAATTGGCTTAAAAAGGACGAAAATTTGCCAGAACCTTAGGATAATAATATACAGCCCTTGATTTTCCTGTTATTTATTTGTAATTTTTAATTTTTCTGGTACCACCGTGCATGGAATTCGATATCGAACCAACTGAACCAGCGGCAACATTCCACCCTATAAATTACAAAAACATGAGGATCTAAGAAGAACTGAAAACATTTAAAAGTCAAAGTTGTCATATCCTGATTATTACCAAGACTGTCTGTATGGTCTTACTGGACTCAAAAAGCCAGTACCCTTCGTAGATCTTCATCGAAATTATATTCGAACCTAAGAAAAAAATAAAGACGAATTTTTATTCTGTCTCCGTCTCTCCGTTTGACGAACGCGAGACAACACACCGAAAATATCCGGGTGCTTTATGACACGCCCGACGCTCCGCGATTGGTCGCGCACTTTTACCGCCTCCTTTCGGCAGTACCGCGGCGCGTCGACATAATTCGGGTGGTACCCGCCACCGGAACGGGGGGGGCCCCCGGGGGGCGCCCCACGGGTCAAACCGTCCCGAAAATTCGATCCTTCAAATTTTCGACGGTACCACCCTTATTATACTGAAGCCATGTGACTTCCAACGATAAATTCTGTTGGCGTTAATTTATTCGATAAATCATCGATATTTGCCACCGGTTGTCGGACGATATGTATATCGGGATAATATACGGGGCATGTCGCGCCGCTACCAGTCCGATTATTTATTCGCTCTTCCTCGTAGTTAATTTCTGATTATTAACGAGTTAATTGCGTGATAACGTAGATAGGGAGACCCGAGACACCCTGTATACGTCATATAAATAATGTTATTTTAGTCGTACTGATGGCAACGGCACACAAGAGAGAGAGAATACGAACCGAATAAAACAATAGGATCGTAAAAAGAGTTCGTCATGCCGAGTCATCAAACCATATCATTTGATATCCTGTCCGCCAGTACTGCTGGTACTACCTATCTATACCTAGAATATACCATCGGAACAGAATATGCCGAAGATATACGACTTTGTGGTGATTTAGAACAATGTTGTGTGTTGTTGGCAGAAACTTGATGGTTTTAGAATATTTTTTTCTTATATACATAAATTATGGCATTTCATAGGAGTTCTTCAGAATCTCCTGTTAAGTTTTTATGACCCTCAGCGTTGGGCGCCAACAAGTTGCACAAAGATCAAAGGATACGCGCCGCGAAATCATTTTTTTATTATCAAATTCGTGTTTTATTACAATGAACCTTAAAAACATGATGCTTATAGTAAAGTACATTTTATTTAAACGATTTCAGTTGAAAAATCAAGGTTAGTGAATCAATCTTTATGATTATGAGAAATGGTGAAGCTAAGTGCCAATTTTTGTAAATTGGAAATCCTCTAATTTCTTGGCTTCCCTTCATAATCTTTTCTCTACCTCATCTAGTATATCAAAGATGATTATCATGATGAGGTATCCCATCCTAGTCTATGTTCCACCGCAGACAGTCCTCATCTAAATGACTTCTTCGCCTAGCGAAACGTATACGGAGGTACCATCCTATCTACATAGGAGGGGTGGTAAATGAAAAAAAAGGCTCGATTTTAAATCGCCGAAAAGAGTTGTTAGGGAACCCCCACCAATAGCAACAGGTGCACCACAATTTCTTCAACCATAACAGAGTAACTCGCTACTCAGTGACCGCTACAGTCGCTCGCCGCCAGTCAAAGTGGTACCTTTTGCTTTCTTGGTTCCGATTGACGTCACATGCTCTCTTTTACGTACCACCCCGGAGTGACTTTTTGTGACTTACTCGACTGTGCCCGAGGTACGTGCGAGAAAATATGAATTTTTATTTTATTTTTTTTTGGTGAGTGTTGAGTGGTAAAAACAGGCCGCGTTTTTTACTGGATTAATACTGTGAGGTGGAAAAGTTTGGACAGTTTTTTTTCGTTGTTCCCGGGGTTTCTTTAAAGGTAAGTGTAATTTAATGTAGCCTAAGGAGGAAAAATTGTTCCAACAATTTTATAAGAAGATTCTAGTTTAAATATAGTTTTGAAATGTACAAAATTTTTTTGGAAAATTTTCCACATATGTGGAAAGTGCCTCTAAAGCTCTCATTAGACCAAAAAAAATAAAATTGAAAAATACGGAACTATAATAATAAACTTTGGCGCTATATAACATTGAACCAGCTTTGAACTTTAATCAGTTTAGACTTATGCGGGTCCAAACGAACTTGACTGATAAGTCCTTCATTGCATGATAATTCAGTACAGAACTTGGAACAAAAAAAAACAATTTTTCAAGTTAAGAAAACCGACAAAAGGGACCGTGAAATCAACCGCCGTCGAAATTAAATTAGTAACAAAAGAAAAAAACCTCCAAAAACGTGGTTCCTTCGAAAACCATTCGAATTAATAGCGACAATAAAAATAATAAAAAAAACTGTTTCAGTATTCAATTTGGACCGTTTGATCAATAAAAGACCGAATTTCAATTGAGTCTTTTCTGATAATTGGATTAAATTGATTTTCTCTGCATAGGCGTTAATGGGAGCACGATACCCCGAAGATGACACGACGAATTTCAAAAAATTGTTTGAGAGACTTTTTGTAACGATTTCAGACAGTCAAAGTCAGTTTTGTATATTCATTTGAGCCTCCTCCAGGTAATAGAAGTTATTTTTTGTTAGCTACAAATTAATGTTATATCCTTTTAAGTTTCTTGGTAGCTGCATTTAATTTTTGAGTTAATTCCAGGCAACCGAACCATTCCAAGTCAATTTAATCGATATTTGAATAAAATTGAATATCTCTGACACAACAGACAGTTTATTCCGCCGTTTTATTGTATTCACAAGCTGCGAAATTTGTTATTCATACCAGTACAAAGAGGGAGCAAAGTGTATCTCAATCTCTTGGTATTCGTGCCTCGAATTCAACATTATTCCGATTTTTTCTTCTCTTCTTATGCAAAAACTCCCCTCTGTTATGATTGCAAAACACTTCGACGCATGTCGGCATTAATTTACTACCGCATAAAGTATGGTATTATCCCCGAGATCTGGGTCTAAAAAATTCACTTAATCAATGATATTGTGTTTAAAAACGTCAATTTGCATCGCCCGGGTAAAAATATCGTATTTTATAATAGCACCCGGTAATTATTTCATACAAGAGCCACGATAAAAGACTGGAAAGGCTTCGTAAATAACCATGTTTACTTTTAGGTTCATTATGGTTATTATTATTCATTAGGTTTATTTGGAACACACTCACTCCTTAATTTTCTTGTTTACTTAAGACAGTCATGTTGTATTTCTTTCAGGCAGCAGTTGTCTTTTCATGGAATAATTCTACATTAACTTTAACCTGAAAGAACACAATCAGTTCAGTAAATTAACAGTCTTGGCCACTTCCTTATGGTTTGGCGTACCCGAATCAATCTTCGCACAAAACTCGAGACAGATGTCACCGCTTCAGATCTGTCATAGAGCACCACGAAAACATCTCCTGGGCTCCAGGTAGACTCGTATGGCGCGCGCTAACCATATGGTTACGACCCATAACGACCCAGAAGCCCATTCTTTACGTCCGTGTGTCGATTAGATGATGATGTCGAGAAACAAACATCTCACATTTTACCTTTTAATGATCGTCGAACAGGAGATGATAAATCGAGTGGAGCGGAACGAGAATTTTTGAGAAATATTGGGGTTACCAGCAAAGTTCTTATCAGATTTGGTTAGGGCAGGCTCTAATTTAAAAGTTTGCTTAATTAAAGTTTCTTGTATAACCGATAACGCAGGAGAGAAATTAGAAAAACGTGCTCGTCAGAGGAGAATTTAAGTGGCAATTGCTGAATGTTAAATTTTTTCGAGAAATATTGGGTTCTCGAGAAAAATACTAGAAAGCTTTCTGATAGCCCAGGCCCTAGTTGACAAATTTGCTTACTTAAGATTTTTTTGTAGGACCAATAGAAAAGGAGATAAATGGGAAAACCGTGCTCGTCAGATAAAAGTTGAAGTGCCCACTGTTAAAAGTTAAGATTTCTCGAGAAATATTGGGTTTTTGAAAAAAATGCTAGGAAGCATTTCGGTAGCACAGGCCCTAGTTGCCAAGTTTGCTTACCTAAGATTTTTTGATAGGACTAATAGAAATTGAGATAAATGGGAAAAAGGTGCTCGTCAAATTAAAGTTGAAGTGCCCACTGTTAAATATTAAGATTTCTCGAGAAATATTGGGTTTTTGAAAAAAATGCTAGGAAGTATTTCGGTAGCACAGGCCCTAATTGCCAAGTTTGCTTACTTAAGATTTTTTTGTAGGACCAGTAGAAATGAAGATAAATGGGAAAAACATGCTCGTCAAATTAAAGTTGAAGTGCCCACTGTTAAAAGTTAAGATTTCTCGAGAAATATTGGGTTTTTGAAAAAAATGCTTAGAAGCATTCTGGTAGCACAGGCCCCAATTGCCAAGTTTGCTTACCTAAGATTTTTTTGTAGAACCAATAGAAATGGAGATAAGTGAGAAAAACGTGCCCGTCAGATGAAAATTGTAGTGCCTACTGTTAAAAGTTAAGATTTCTTGAGAAATATTGGGTTTTTGAAAAATAGCACATGCCCTAATTGCCAAGTTTACTTATTTAAGATTTTTTTGTAGGACCAATAGAAATGGAGATAAATGGGAAAAACGTGCTCGTCAAATGAAAGTTGAAGTGCCTACTGTTAAAAGTTAAGTTTTCTCGAGACAATAAGCTAATCTACAATTTCGTAACCTAAAGATTTTTTGTATCGCCAACAGAAACCGAGATAAATCGAAAAAAAGTGCTCGTCAGATAAAAGTTCAAATGCCCACTGTTAAATTGGCATTGTTAAGTTGACATAAATGATTGGAAGCATTGTGGTAGATGAGACTCTAATTTACATATAAGTTTGCTTACTCAACATTTTTCGTAGCGTCAATAGAAGAAAACATAAACCAGAAAAACCTGCTCGTCTAATAAGACTTCAAGTGTCAACCATTAAATTTTGAGATTTCTCTTAAAATATTGAATTAAAAAAAACTCAAAACTCGAGTAGATTTATAAGGTGTAACGGGCGTAACGCATAGCAGAGACTTCCGACAGCCATTTAGAAGATTAATCCCGCTTTTAGTCGAACATCTCTCTCAGTCGACCGGGAATTCTCTTGGATAAGACTTGGAAAAAAAAAACCAAACAAATGATATAGAAAGGAACGCGTGTAAAAGTAAATCGACACCTTCACCTTCTCGGATTCAATTATCGAATTCACGACACCCGATTTTCAATTTAAAATTTAATAATCCGCACGCGGTTTTTACCGAATTGAAACAACTATCGATAGAGACAAAAACGGAAATCGTTTCCGGGAGGAGGGGAATTAATTAGTTTACACGATAAGGCAACAAAAACGCATTCTACATAAAAGACTTTCACATACGCGGGCTTTATTAAAGGTTTTGTTGTTCGCTAGAAGACCATAAGGGTGAAATCGATAATCCCAGGTAAACAGAGGGGGTGCCGAGCTTTCTTCGAGCTAATTTTTGAGCCTAATGATACCATATGGAGCTGTCCTTCCAAGCTCATCATCGATACACCTGTTTTATTCAACAAAATGGCGTTATCTATAAATCAATTCGCACATTTGTACGTGCCTTGGGCAGGGAGCAAGAAATACAAGTAGTCGTTGACATTTCTTATCTATCGGTTGTTTGCTCGGGACAATTAGCGAAATGATTTACAAGCGTTAAGTGGCACTAAAAGCGTCGCATGTCTCGCAAAATAATTAGTTTACAATGTACCAACGAAGCACATAAATAAATTTTAAATTTTCGGCGGTTTTCAAGGTGAACTTTCGGTAGAATCTACCGCGTATGTCGGAGGATTATTTTGACAGCCAAGGTCAAGCCGATAACCCTGTAATATAACGCTTTTGATATCATTGCTAAAATTAGTTTTTGAATTATAATTAGGACGCTTCCGGTGCGGCTTTGTCTAGTCGGTTAAAGCAAGCATAAACAATACATTAGGTAGCCGAGTGTCAAACGTCGAGATTTCTCGATAAATATTTCCAGATAAATACCCATTGGGCTTCTGCTGTAGCAATCCCCAATCTGCAAGTTTGCTTACTTAATATAAAACCAATAGAAAATAGAATTAATTGCAAAAAACGTACCTGTTAAGTAAGAGATTAGGTGTCGGCCCTAATATTTGAAGATTTCTCGAGAAATATTGGGTATTCGAGAAAAGTGCTTAGGAGCATTCTTGTAGGGCAAGACCTATTTTACCGATTTACTTACTAAAGATTTTTTCTGGGACCAATAGGAACTGAGCTAAGTGGACAAAACTTGCTCGTCACTTGAAAGGTAATGTGACGGCCTCAATATTTGAAGGTTTCTCGAGAAATATTGGGAATTCGAGTAAATGTTAGAGGCATTCTTGTAGGGCAAGACCTGATCTACCGATTTGCTTACTGAAGATTTTTTCTAGGACCAACAGGAACTGAGCTAACTGGAAAAAACGTCCCCGTCAGTTGAAAGATGAAGTGACAGCTTCAATATTTAAAGATTTCTTGACAAATATTGGATATTCAAGAAAAGTGCTTAAAAACATTTTTGTAAGACAAAACCTGATCTACTGATTTGCTCAATAAAGATTTTTTCTAGGACTAACAGGAACAGAGCTAACTGGTAAAAACGTGCCCGTCAGTTGAAACATAAAGTGACAGCCCCAATATTTAAATATTTCTCGAAGAATATTGGATATTCCAGAAAAGTGCTCAGAAGCATTCTTGTAGGGCAAGAGCTGATTACCTATTTGCTTACCAAAGATTTTTCCACGACTAATAGGAAATGAGTTAACTAGGAAAAACGTGTCTGTCACTTGAAAGATGAAGTGACAGCCTCAATATTTGAAGATTTCCCGAGAAATATTGAATATTTGAGAAAAATGCTCAGGAGCATTCTTGTACGGCAAGATTTGTTCTACCGATTTGCTTACCAAATATTTTTTCTACGACTAATAGAAACAGAGCTAACTGGAAAAAACGTGCCCGTCAGTTGAAACATAAACTGACAGCCCCAATATTTAAAGATTTCTCGAAGAATATTGGATATTCCAGAAAAGTGCTCAGAAGCATTCTTGTAGGGCAAGAGCTGATCTACCTATTTGCTTACCAAAGATTTTTTCTACGACTAATAGAAATAGAGCTAACTTGAAAAAAACATGCCCGTTAGTTAAAAGATAACGTGTCAGCCTCAATATTTGAAGATCTCTCAACCAATATTGTGTTTTTGAAAAAAATGTTTAAATGCATTCTTATGCAGTAGAGCCTAGTCTACCAATTTACTTTCCTATCTATTTTAACACCAACAGAAACGGAGAACAAGTCGAGCCTGTCAGTTTGACTCACTAAGTACATAAATCTGAAAACCGGCTCGTTCCAAAAACTCCCCCGATTATCCCATCATCTTCCGGGTGTACCCATAACGAACCGAACCCGACAAAATGCCATACATTAAAGAGCAGAAATTACCAGTTGGCACTACCATGCACCATATTACTTTGAAATATTTAGATGGATCAAGTCGATACCGGGTACAGCACTTGGGCTTGAAAATTACTCTCCGACATGATACAACGTTATAAAAACAAACATTGAAAATTCAAATAAATCACATTGGTGGTGTCGCAACGCCTATAGTATATAAACTGTTAGGCGATTGGGTATTAGGAGCTTAATCTATATTTTTAAGGGAGACGACAATCACGTCAAGCCGCTTAAGCTTAACTAATTCCATACGATTTCTAAGGATTTTATTTAAACATTTATATACATAATTAGGGGCACTTAAGTCAGCTCGTAACGATTCTTAACCTTCTACTTAGCAGTAGTTTTGCAATGAATACATGCGAAGCCCGAACACTGGAATGTACTTGAGATTTCAATCTCTGAAAGAGACGATGCTTGTCAATCTGCCTCGCTTTTTGCATAATACTGGTGGCTAAAGGATAAACTTTCAATTTTAACTTTGTAATGGGACCAGCATTTCTATAACTATAAACAATTTCCTTTAGTAATTAGCAATAGTTTAAGGTAATATAATTTCCTACGTGCACTAAAAACAGTCGATAATTACATGCATAAATTAAGGCCGTAAACGGAAATAAAACACTACGAGTCGCAGAATTTGTAGTTTGATGAAATAAGGTTACTGACTTGATTGAGAGTTGAACTTGTTACGCTTAATTAACCGTTAAATAAATTCGGTTCCTGTCTTAAACCCTTCGATGCTATAAACAAGTTATGCGGTACCGTCCCCGATCGTCTCGTATCCACTTAAAAACTTTTTGCAGATTAGCCGGATAAAATAACGATCCATTGACTCTATTAATCGCATCAATTACATCAAAGGAGCAAAAGGTATTTGCTCGCACGTTAAATGGCCGTCGTAATTCATAACCCGCGACAGATCGTTGTAATTGCGATCGCGAGAAATACAGGGTGTTCGTCGCCTCGAAGGGCCTCCGAGACTCCCGGACTCGGCCCCGGGTAGATTTAAACGACAACAAAAAGTGGCAAATTTAACAATCGCCCGTGAGAAATAAACAATAAAACCATTTTTAAAGCCGACCGGATGATTACCATCGGGGGCAGCGGACCAAACGAACTGTATTCGTCACGTTTTATTTATTCGCGCGTTTTTCAAGTGACGCGATTCGTTTGGGCGGTCGCTTCCCGACTTTTATTCCGACGTAATTGTGATTTAAAATAAACTAAAAAAAAAAAACCTTGTCGGTTTCCGGTGCGTCCGCGCGTCGCTTTCGGGGGGAAATCACCTTTTTCGTGTCACGGTTCTTTTCGTCTTTGTTCGGATCGTATCAGTGGTGGAATGCGTCAGTTTCAGTGATTTCGGAAAGTCACAGAGCTGCAGCTTTTTCTAGCAGGTCCTAAATGAGGTTCCAATATACAGGAAGCAAAAGGTTTCTGCCCTACTTGACTGTTGAAGTCTTTTGAATTTTAGGGTTTTATTAATTTTCTGGTTAAAATTAAATAGATTGAGTGACGGGTTTTGGTTATAAGACTCTATCAGCCGCTATCAGCCAAGCCCAAATTATTTCTAATCCACAAGAACCAAGTTTTTGCCCTACTTGACCATTAAAGTCTCTTTGAATCTTAGTGTTTTACTGATTTTCGGGTTAGAATTATATGGATTGAGTAATGGATATTAGACTAGGGTCATTATTGGAGATCAACAGGCTATTAGCAGAGCCCTAAGGCCCCTCCAATACTCAGTAATCCTGTAGAATAGGTTTCTGCCCTATTTGATTCTGTCGGGGCTAACTCATTTTGTAGCAAAGTCTACCTGAAATAAGTAATAAGCATTTGTTACAGGATCCTCCTGCTCTACTGCGATAATTAGATGGAGTCCAGGCCCGTTTAGCAGAGCCTCAATGGCTTTTAATCTATAAGAACCTAGCAGTAAGTTTCTGTCCTACTTGGCTGTTAAAGTCTTTTAAATTTTAGGGTTTTATTAATTTTTTGGCTAAAACTATATGGATTGGGTAATAGAAATCGATTAAAGGAATCTTTTCCTTCACTAAGATCATTACATGAGACCAACCGGTTGTTGGCAGAACCTGGAAATACCCAGTAATCCTGTAGAATAAAATTCTGTTCTATTTGAGTCTTTTAATTTTTGGGATTTTTTAAAGTCTACCTGGGTTGCGTAATGAGGATTGATTAGAAAACATTCCTTTCAATTTTAAAAATTATTCACTGCCCAAAAGAATTTTGCCTTTAATCCCCTTTACTTCGGGGACAAAAATTCTTTTGATTCCAGGGAATTAATTACGATAAAAATTACCAACTGCCTGAAAGAATAATGTTTTTATTCCTTTCAACTGCCATGACAAATTTTGTTTCTATTCTAGGCACTTGATTACAACTATTTTTATTCAACTGTCTGTAAAATTTATCATGACCAATATCCTGGAAGACTTCTTTATGATTTTATTTTTAACTACACGAATGCATTTCATTTTTATTTCTTTTAACTGCCAGGACAAATTTTGTTTTTAGTACAGGAAATTGAACACAACATGATCATCTACCTGGAAAAATTGTTGAAAGAATTTTGCTTCAATTCCCTTCTACTATGATGAGTATTTGAAGTCAAGAGCACAATAACCACAATAACCCTGCAGCAGGTTTCTGCCCTACTTGACCGTTGAATTTTTTACATTTTTGGGTTTAAATAATTTTCTGACTGAAATTTTATAGATTTACTGATGGTTCTATGTTATAGAAATCTTCTATTGCACCAAGATCATTATTTAAGATCAACAGGCTATCACCAGAGCCTTAAATCCCCTTCAATACCCAGCAATCCCGTAGATTAAGTTTCTACCTTATTTGAGTCTTTGAGGTTGGGCCCAATTTGTAGCAAAGCTTACCTGGATTGCTACAAATACTACTACTACTCATTTCGCTTTTTCCGAAGCCTTTTCCGTATTGTTTTCTGGTGATTTTAGCCTTGTTTCACTCAAATTATCTACTAACACCTTCACACAACTTCTTATAGAGTTTTGCACATCTTTGATTCTACTTTCAATCTTGGATTGTGTATTAATGCTGCTTAATAATGCTATCTCTGAATTAATTGATTAAGTTTTTGTAGTTCACATTCCCAGTTTTCTCTGCAGTTGTAAGTTTCTGTATTTGTTTTTTCAGGTTTTTAAGTCCACCCTCCATGTTTGCCATTTTTGCACATTTTTCTTAAGCTCTAGAAATTTAATACTAAGAATAGCGTTTATACATTCACAGCAGAAATACTAAAGAGTTCGTTGGGTTTCTTGTGAAAGAACTTGTACCTCATTGGCTGGCAGCCCATTTTCTTCCTAGCACAATGTTTGCATCAATCGCACATTTTTTTAATTATTTTCGGAATTTGATTTTAACACTTGATATCTGCATAATAATTTAAATTTCCCGCCAAAACGCATTAGCTATCGGAATCTTCTGTTTCACTATGATCAATGTTTAATAATCAACAAGCCATTAAAAAAGCCTTAAATCCCCTCCAATACTGTGATCAATCTGCTATACTGTGACCATTATTTGAGCAGCAGAGTCCAAATAGTTTCTAATCCATAAGAACCTTACAGCAAGTTTCTGCCCTACTTGACTATTGAAGTCTTTTGAATTATACGATTTTATTCTTGCTAAAACTATAAGGATTGGGTAATGGATATTGTTTACAGGGATCTTCTGATTTACTAAGATCATGATTTGAGATCAACAGGCTATCAGCAAGGCCTTAAATTCCCTCCAATATCCAGGTAGAATAAGTTTCTGCCCTATTTAAGTTTTGAGGTTTAGCTCAATTTGTAGCACAGTCTCCCTAGATTGAGTTATGAAGGTTGGTTAAGACCATCCTGCTCTACTGTGATCATTATTTGAGGTCAAAAGTCCTTTTAGCAAAGTCCTATTCCAAAATAACTTGTAGCAAGTTCCTTCCCTACTTGACTGTTGAAGTCTTTTAAATTTTGCCATTTAACTCAACTTCTGACTCAAAGTGTTTGAAAAGGATAATAAAAATCGAGTATAGAGACCTTTTTTGGTAGACTTATATCAATATTAAGTTGAAGACCAGCCTAAATTGGCCTTCAATTAAAAAAGTTGTCATTTATTTAGTGAAACACTAATTATCCAATGAGTTAGGTTCTACACGAAATCCTGCACACTTTTATTGAATCGTTACGATCATAACGAAGCAATATTCAACGTTTATATCAACACCCGCCGCATTATTGGCAATATCAGTCAGCAAAATGCCTCAAATATTACGAAAATTTCTTAGGCCGCAGTAAAATATTGTCGAGATATATCGCGGCCGTTTACAATTGACACACCCACATGAAATAAATCGGGTCTAATGGCAGAAAGAAACATGTAATTACATTATCTATTGCCAATTTATTGTTACTACATGAATGAGGTAGTTAATCTCTGTAAAATGCTTAAACGTTTCGCTCGCTTATTCTTATTGCTCTCCGAGTCGATTTTGATCGCTTCTTTGCATAAATAAGAGAAAAAAAAATTACGACAAATCGAAGAATACGACCGTTACGTTCGCGCCATGCATGATTAGATCGAATATTGGATTCTCACACCTAAAGAACCTTAAAACCGTGGTTTTTTCCTCCCGAGATGACCAGCAGAGCGAGAAGATTCATTCAAGAAACTGAGAAGCAACGGGATCCCGTAAAAAATTAACTTAGAATGCCGCATAACTCAAACATAACGTACTGAGAGGGATAAGCGGTGGTTCCGGCAAAGATCTGTACCCAATTTCTTCCGTGAATGGCAGGCAATTTAATTTTATTGTCTAATTCAGCGCTCGTTTGACCCCGGTACTGTTATGGAAGCAATCTCGAATTAACTACTGCCGACTCCTTCTTGGCATCTACACTCCGCTTCATCATCATCATCATCATCGTCCTGGACGTCATCGCGAAAAATCTAGGACCCACGCCCTGCTGCATTTCGCAATTAGAGGCGTCGTGATGATGGTGAGTTTTCACACCCGAAACGTTATTATTATACGGGTTTATTGATGCAACCTTAGAGCATGAGACGAGTTTTTCAACGACATTAGCCGGACGTGGTTATAATTACGAAACAAATAGGGTCGGTAACGTCGAGGTCTATAATTTTAACCCGGTAAGACGGTGGTGGTAAACCGTCCATTAAAATTGTGAAATTAGAAACAGCTCCTTCAGACCGCAGGTCAAAATTACAAAAACCGCACGGACCCCGGTTATTAAAACCAATACGTTGAATAAACATATCGATTCGCGATGGGGCCTTTGTCAGCCAGATATTGCTTTTTAAATTGTTAGCTACCTGGTAATTGCATATTAACACTTCCATCCTGTGAACCTAAGAATTGTCGGAGATTACAGGTTTCGGATGATTGTGGCGCGGTGAAATCTGTAATCAAGACGTGCCTGGATGTTTCATGCAAAGAAAAAAAAACGAAAAAATTATTGAATATTTATTGGGGTTTTAAGGTAATTCGAGAGGCGAGGGAACCTCTGGGCTGTCAGGCTTATTATAACTTAATCCTGAATTAATTGAAGACGCTATTGTGCAAAAAAAAACTTTATGCTGCAGAATTATGATTTTTTTTTTAAATAAAGTTTCCAAACCGTTTTTGACGTATCGAGCCGAGCTCGTTGCCCAATCGATTACACAAAAGTTTTCATACAAAAATTTCATGCTTTCTAAAAATTCCGCGCACAGAGTTTACACAATAGTTTTCAAACTTATTTATAAATAACGCGGCGTAAATATTGTTTAAACCGAACCATGGCAATGTTCGTGATTACCGCTACCTACTTATTACTTTGTCAAGTTACGACAGTCTTTGAAAAAAAAATTATTTAACCATTTTTATCATCGATTGGCACCCTGAGCGCCCAACACCTGAATCCTCGACAACATTTCAACGTTGTCAATTTAATTTAGCCCAAGCAAAAAGCCGCTCGAGTGTACGTACATCTAAGACCAGAATCAAGATTTGCAAGGGACGTTATTAAAATACCTGGTAATGTTCTCGGTAATAATAAGTAATTCCTGAGGTACAGGTGCGCGACTCTCATGTGAGAAACTTATCTGGAGGTGCTACGCGATATTAATCGCAAAAAGGTATAAAAGTCGTTCTTGGGGATCTTACTGCGTTTCTTTCGCTTTGTGATGAACTAACGGGGGCAGTACCATGTAACTACAATTATTTATTCTCTTGCCCTCACTTAGAGTTGACAGCCTAAAGAACTTGATCTTACCGTTTTACAAGGCAAGGAACTCCATTTGGAGTTAAAGCAATGTTGGTCTTTAACTGACTTAGTCTCACTAAAACTCTTCTATCTGGAAAATTCTTGATAATTCTAGATAAACAAGTAAAACAAGCTGTACTTAATTAAGAAATAAATACTTTACAATAGTTATTTAAAGTGAAAATCAATCGCAGCAAAACTTTTTCAGTTATCCAGCTTCGAATCCAGTGGACAGCTCAAGACACGTTCGTCCCTAATCGACTTACCTCCAGAAAAACTGACGTATCTTAAAAACTACTTGAGATAAAAAAAACGAAAGAAACTAGGCTAAGTTAAGAAATAATTGTTTTATAAAAATTGCTTAAGATGCAAAGCAATCCAAAGAAAACTTTTCCAAATATCCGGCTTTAAATCCAGTGGATAGTTGAAGAACCATTCGTCCCTAACCGATTTACCTCCAGAAAAGCTGACGTATACTTGAGATAAAAATATGGAACAAACTGAGCTGAGTTAGGAAATATTTGCTTTATAAATTGCTTAAGGTGCCAACCAATCCAGAAGAAACTTTTTCAGTTATCCAGCTTGGAATTCAGTGCAGAGCTCAACAGACGTTTGTCCTTAACTAACCTACCTCCAGAAAAACTTAGATGTTTCAAAAACCACTTGAGATAAAAAAATTGAAACAAACGGCATTGAGTTAGGAAATAAATGCTTTATAAAAATTGCTTAAGGTGCAAAGCCATCTAGGTAAAACTTTTCCAGTTATCTAGCTCCAAATCCAGTGGCTAGGTCAAAAGACGTTCGTCCCTAACCAACCTACCTCCTGAAAAACTCACATATTTCAAAAACTACTTGAGATAAAAATATGAAATAAACTGCGTTCAATAAAGAGTTATTTACTGTACAAATATTGTTTAATGCGTGAGTCAATTGAGACGAGAATTTCTGAGTTATCCAGCAAAGAGCTCAAGGAACATTTGGATCTGACTTTGGAACACCAACTGGCAGCTGCAAACCAGGATAGCCAAAAAAAATCCTGCTGGTGATACAAATAAAGAACCAACCTCGAACAATACCTTTCGACCGAACTTTCATTTTGATCGAAGTTTAACCACCGGGTAAAATAATAAAATGGCGCATGGCGCAAACGGGCAGCGTCAGATGGAAAATTTATGGCGCGTCGACCGAATTGGGGCGAAAAAATGCCATTTAACGATAGCAGCAGTATATAAATATAGAGATTGAATTTGAATTTATGTTCTAAAGGAAGTGGTATGCGGACTTTCAGAGATCGTAAATAAGCAATGGGCGCGCTACGGCTGCTGCTCTCCTACGCTTCGCTTAAAAGATACCTTAAGTGATTTTCGAATTTGTTATAAGTCACCGCCGGTGGTGATAATTCGCACTTGCGCCAAGAATACGTTGAGTTTTTCTATGTAGTCAAAGCCGTACATCCAATTTCCATCTTTATATTCAAATCCCCGCGATAATTCCAATAAGGCATGGTGAACGGTTGAAATGCCCGGCACGTACTTCTTGTATGGCAAACGTGTTAAGATCGGCCGATCACAGTTTAAACTGATTGACAACCGCTCATTTGAATATGAGATTGTGTTAGAATGGTATTTATTAAGCGTATTACATCGTTGGATGCTTGTTGGGTTATTTTTTTGCAATTTTAAAGAGGTAAAAGGTGTTTGTGGATACTACTACTAGATTGATTGGCTTAGTAGGTGGTACGATGCATGTCAATCAACCTCCGTTGTTGTTTGATTTAGTAAATAGTTTTGCTGAGGGACACTGAGATCTTTTTATAAACTACAAGAGCCAACAATAAACAAAGTAACTCCCAGAGGCGGGCACTTTATCTTCGGGTTTTTATGGCAGTTACCAATTAGTAGCCGCAAGAATTTATGCCTCTCTCGTGCGTAAATGGAGTAAACTATTGCAAAAACGTACGGCGCTCGTTTTTCACATACTATCGCCGTTAATTCAATTTTCGTGTTCTTCACTCATTGATCGAGCCATCAATCAGCGGGTCCGAGATACACCGGCGGCACTCCGGTTCTCCTTTTTTTTTTCTTCACCCGACTCTTTTCGCTCCTTATGACATTTATTTTAGTTGAAACAGTACGCGCGGTATCTGCTAACAATCATATCTGGCCCCGAATTCCGATTTTCCTATACCCGCATCGGGCACCATTTAATTAAAATTGATTAATGGTTCGTGAGTTATCATTAGTCGGTTGTGTGGTTCTAACGAAGAGCCAGCCGAGGTGGCACGAGGATGCAGATAAGAAGAAACTGGTGCTTTTTAACTAGAACACTTAATGTATCCGAAACTAATAGAGTCCCCTCTTTTTCGACTCATTTTGAGGGCAGTAACTTATTGCTGCACACTTTTTTTGCATGAAGCGCCCTTTTGGAGTTACTTGATAGGAATCAGGATCTTAAATAGAGATTCCAACACATGGGCACAGTCAAATTAAGGTTCCAAATAACATTTTTAATTTCCTTTTTTAGAAATAATAATAACTCAATAGTCCCAATAAATTTGAAAGATATCAACAGTCGAGTATGCCACAAACTTCTGCTACATACTCTGGTTAGTTATATGATTAATTGTGCAAAGGCAATTGGATTGACCTAGGGATGCAGAAAAGAGGAAACTGATAAATAGTTTTAAGCATTCAAATTTCTGAAATAACCGCTGCTCACATTTCCATTTTTCGTCATTTTTAAGGCAGTAACTTATTGATGCAAACTTTCTTTCAATTGGGACCACTTCGAGTTCTCTGATGTGGCTCAGGCTTTCAAATAGAGACCTCAACAGTCAAATTAAGATTTTTAATAACAATTTTCATTACCCTTTCCAGAAAATGTTGATTAAAACCTAATAAATCTGAAAGACATCAACAGTCGAGTAAGCTGCAAACTTCAACTACATACTCTAGTTAGTTATGTAATTAATGTAGAAAGCCTATTGGAATGGCTTAGGGATGGAGAGCAAAAGCTCTAAATTGCCTTGAAAATATTATTCCAGGCACTCCAAGTAGTTTAGATCCCTGGAATGAGACTACCAGGTTATGTAGAATTTCCAAAACCAACAAAAAAAGGCCAATATTGAATCAGATTGCCTTGAAGGTCTCTCAGAGTATTTAAAAGATTATTCCAGGTACCCCAAGTAGCTTAGATCCCTTGAAATGAGACTCTTAGATTATTTAGAATTGTAAGGTCTAACAGAGAAAGTCATAGATTGGCTCAGATTACCCTCAATTGCCTTGAAGAGCTCTCAGACTAAATAGAAAATTATTTCAGGTTAGCTTACATGCCTGAAATGAGACTCTCAGATTATTTAGAAGTGTAAGGTCTAGCAGAGAAAGTCATAGATTGGGTCAGATTACCCTCAATTGCCTAGAAGAGTTCTCAGTTTACTTAGAGATTACTTAGAGAATTATTCCAGGTACCCAAAGTAGCTTAGATGCCTGGAATGAGACTCTCAGATTATTTAAAATTGTAAGATCTAATAGAGAGAGTCGTAGATTAACTCAAGTTACTCTCAATAGCCTGGGAGAGTTCTCAGAGTACTTTGAAAACTATTACCTTAAGTGACTTAGATTGTAACAAAAAATAATTTTCTTCTAAAGAATTCTTTATAGGACTCAAAGTATCTGAAACATCCAAAATCGCCTACTTTCGACCCAATTTTTTCGGAAGTTTTAGGCCAGTAACTTATTGCTGCAGACTTTCTTTGTATTAAGACCACCACTTGCATTTTCTTAAAAGGGCTTAGGGTCTCAAACAGTAAAATTAAGGTTCCAAAAAACAATGTTCATTTCCCTTACTAAAAATAAATAGTTAGGACTTAACAACGCATTAAAGCTGAAAGAAATCAACAGTCGAGTATACCGCAAACTTCTGTTACATACTGTGGTTAATTATTGGTCGATTATTAGTGTGGAAAGCGAATTGGAGTGGTCTGGGTATGCCGAAAAGATAAAACTGAATAATTTTCGTGCAAGGAATTCTCACATCACAAGGTGAAACTACCAAAATTACCTCTTTATGACTTATTTCCATATCTTCGATATTTTTAGGGCAGTAACTTGTTGCTGCAGAGTTTTTATGTAATGAGAACCCACTTTAGGCTTCTTTGAAGGGCTAAGGATCTCGAAAAGTGACCTTAGCAGTCAAAAAAGGTTCCTAATAACGATTCTCACTAGCTATTTAAAAAAATTTTAATCAAAAACTTGAAAGACTTCAACAGTCGAGTATTTCAACAATCTTTTTAATTAATCTTGTTTTTTTCAGTATAATCATAGATAGTAGCATGATTACGATGGAGTGCCAGCCAGGGGGTCATGGGGGACACCTGGGGCACTCCATGCTCATGGACCCCACAACAAACATGCACCAGCAGGAGCAGGATCACAAGAAAAAACGTAAGTGTTGCTTTGACTTATTTGTAATTTAATCGAGAAACTGGTGCAAAAAAAGGTGACAGGAAGTACGTATTGGCGGGCAGAAACCTCAATATTTAATACTTTCTTGTCAAGAAGGCAAATATGTAATTTAGACTTTTTTCTTGTTCGGCTGGTTACGCGATAACTTTCCAATTTGGCCGAAAATGTGACCGCAGGTTATTAGATTTTTTTTGCTTGAAAAGGCAACTTTATGAGCATAATGAAAATTACGCAAATTCCTTCTTATAAGAAGCCCTTTGTGGAGCACTAAGAAAATTACGTCATCCAATAATCCAATTAATTCAAATTACCGATTATTGAAATCAATCTAAATGAGGGGGGGAAAATGCGCCAGCGGTAAGAGGATTATTTAGAATTACTACGCTTTTTTCACGTCACGCCACGATTAATGATTTATTTATGCAAAACGTCACGCTTTGTCAAAAACACGACTATAATAATAATTTAATATCGACGCTATTTTTAGCTCTATTTAAATAATTAACTACCAGGGTCGGTTCGGATACGAAATTGCTCGGAAGACGCTCGCGTCGTCCACCGGGGGAGCCATAAATTGCGTTTTTTTGGCAGCGATTTACCGGGGAAAATTGCCGGGCAATTTATCGGTTTTAGTGGAATTCTCCTGTCCCGTTTATTATAGACCGGGACGGTATTGAATCAATATAATGCTGAAACACGAGCTCATGTTCAAAATAACTTAATTGAATTGAATTGTGAGCAAAAAACGGGTTTGAGCAATCACCTGCTGTTTTCAAGATTCGTAGAAGGGAGCAGGAGAATCAAGAATCATTTTTCTGCTTAAAATTCTTCTTTTAAATCTTCCAGGCAAACTAAATTATTCAATAAACTCTTCCAGATAGTTGAAATTGTTTTTGTGTGTTTCCAAGCGAAGCTAGGACAAATTCGTGGTAAAATTTAAAAATGAGTTCAACTATTTGGTAGAACAAAAGACGACAACTACTAAGAAGAGACTAGAAACAGCTTTGAATTTCCAGGAACTCTCTAAAGAATTCATGGTTTTCAGCAAGAAAGAAATTGAGTTTACTGTAAAGAAAACCCTCTTATTTCTCGTTTGTTTTTTTCCAGGTGATGGAGGTTCACACGTTGGATCATCAACTGATGGTAAGTCGCCCACTACTACTACTACTACTAAATAATTAAAATGTAAATCCGCTGATAAGAAATTAAAAGATACCGAACGAGCGACAGGAACAGCAACAAATTAAAAGTGGCCTTTATCTAAAACACTCTATCAAAGCCCCGGTCTTATTTAAGTCATTCTACAAGGCGATTTAATGAAAAGCCTGTCAGCTCTGTCACGTATACTTTGTTCTCGTGTATCGTAGATAAGCTTTTGTCACAAACAGGGACTCTAAAAACGGTTTCTAGATTTGTAGAAGCGGCTTTTTTTTCTTTACTTGCCAGTTGTGATAGTAAATTTTCATTGAAAAAAAGAAGATGCGGTTTTGTGTAATTAACGATTGCATCTTTACCATTCCGCCGTAATTTCGTTGATGGCTACGATGAGAAAACGATCAATTGCAACATGACGGTTAAGTAGCCACGAAGATGAAAAGCGATGTTACTCTTGCATAATGTTTGATATGTGATTTAATGAGCTCTTGTCCGCGGGGTATTATACAAGAGAGACCCAAAGTTTGTGGCTTACTTTACTGTTGAGCTTTCTTTTTTTTTCAAAAGCCAATTGGAGTGGCCTGGGGATACAGAAAAGAAGAAACTGGAAAGTAGGGAATTCTCTATAACTTTATTAGATTAGACACTTTATTAGAAACTACCAAAATCCTCCCTTTTCGTCTCACATTTCTACCATTTTTAGGGCAGTAACTTATTGCCACACACTTTCTTTGCATTAAGATTACTTCGAGTTGCTTAATGGAGATCAGGGTCTCAAATAGAGACCCTAACGGTCAAACTAATGTTCTAATAACAATTTTCTTTACCCTTTCCAGAAAATGTTGATTAAAACCCAGTAAATTTGAAAGACATCAACAGTCGAGTATGCCACAAACTTTTGCTAGATACTCTGGTTATTTGTACCATTAATGTCGAAAGCCAATTTGCAAAGTGGCTTGAGGGATACATAAAAAAGATAAGTAACACTCTAAAACTACTAATATCACCTTAGAATAACAAAAGGGAGCTGTACCCAGCAGGGGAGGAAAAGAGAAATCAATTAAGCAGGCTAACATGTCACTGATACAGTCCAGTTGAAAACAATAGTCAAAATAAAGTCCCTTTCACCGGTACCCGTATCTCTCTTACATCACGAGTATCTATAAAATTTAACTGTAGTAATTTTACTACATATGTGAACAGATAACCGATCGAATGTCAAACAAAACCCAGATACGATCTTTTCAGTAGTATACAGTACGAAATGGCTTTATCGAGCGATCGGTATTGGGTAATAATATGGTTTTACTGACCCAGTACGTTTCGGACTATTAGTGTCAATCACGGTGATATGAGACAAAGAAACACGTCGAGCATTATACCATGCATGCCGTGTTGATTTTTTCTTTCCAGCAAAATGTTACAAAGGCCATCGTTCATCTCGCAGAAGACACACGACATCGAATGTTTTCCAGCTCTCGTTTCAGACGTAACGTATCATATCACGATTCTCGTAAAGCCCGCTCGACTTTCGTGTATATTTCTCGAAATAATCGCATCGGACGCATTCGAATTATTCGCGGGCCTAGGCATGCCTCCGCGCGTTGACCAAGCCTATAGCCTATGCAAAATGGCAAAGTTGCGTATACAAAACGCAAATTAGAATATTTATGGCACTTTCGCATATTTAAAGCTGTCATTAGGACCAATAAATTTAGGTTTACCACTTGTTTACTGCACTGTGATTGGCTACGAGCGGTTTAGTAAGCGGTTTGTGGGCGACTTTTACTATTTAGGTATGTTCGCCGTGTTTGTTATATGGGTTTTGTCGAGAGGTATTGCTGTTGGGGATTTTTTCTACCAGGGTTAGTCTAGGTCATTGGTTATAGATAAGTTGATTAAGGAGAAAATACTCGACCAGGTGTGACTTCATATATAAGATCAATTCAAGCAATTGTAGAGGAGATCAAGTGGGTAAAAGATCCTGAGGAAGTTCTACAGTTCTGACGACAAACTGCAAGAATTCAGCGGTTGAAGATAAAGAGTTCAACAGTCAAGTAGATAAGAAACCTTAAGGGAATTTAACAGTCAAGTAGGTAAAAAACCCTAAGAGATTCCAGCAGTCTAGTAAAGAAAAATTGGTAGAATTCAGTGGTTTAACTAATGATTACTAAGAAAGTTCAACGGGCATGTAGATAAGAAATCTTAAGTGAATTTAACAGTCGAGTAGGTAAGAAACCCTGGAAGAACCCAACAGCAGTTTAGTGGAGAAAATGGGAAAAACTTACTGGTTCAACTATTACTGAGAGAGTTCAACAGGGAAGTAGATAAGATACCCTGAGAGATTCCAACAGTGTAGTGAAGAAATACTGTAAGAATTCAGTAGGTGAACTAACACCGAGAAAATTGAACATTTTTAGATCCAGCTGTATTGTCTGAAAAATAATTTGCGACTCAATGACCAGTTTTAAAAATTCCGCGACTAAAACAATCTAATTTCCTTTCGAATCGAATAGAATCGCGAATCGACGAGATCGTGCGTGGTCCACCATGTACGGTGCATAACATCCTGCATCGACCGAAATAAAAGGAGGCGAAACAAAGGCAAAAAGAGCAAAAAGTGGCTGACAAACGCCGGAGAAAAGCAAATGTCCGGCTGCTTTGGGTCCGTGTAGGAGGCAGCGACAGCACGTCTAATTAACGGTATTGAAAATTATCAGCATTAGAAAGTGCTCCTGATGCGGCGCGCCGTTCGGAACCGCTCGTACCAGAGGACATTCACGGGTTCAGGAAGGAAAAATAAACGCATGAACCAACATAAATTTATCACGGCGAGACTTTTTTTCACATGTTCACAAACCATAAATGTCGCCATAAAGCATGTGTCCATTAGTACTGGGACTGTAAAGTCGCATGGCCGTTATCGGGCTCGTACCCTATCTGCCACTATTTATTTAGTCGGACTGCAACCGTGAGTCCGTACAGTATAATTGATAGACCGATAAAAATGATGGTTCAATTAGAGATGGTACTTAGCGGCCCGGCGGCAAAAGGACATTATTTATTTGCTTGCTTCGAGTTAAACGAAGATCTCTTTCTCTCTCTATCTCTCACTTAAGGAAAGACTTATGGCCCAATGTCAATAAGGAAACCTTCTTAATTAGAAATAAAAACAGTCCAAGGATTCAATTTTAAGCTCAACTGTCGAGTTCATAACAAACTTTGAGAGACATCAACAGTCAAGTATATAAGAAACCCTGAGAGAGTTCAACAGTCTAGTGAAGAAAAATTGGAACAATTCAGTGATTTAAGTAAAGAAACTCAGAGAGTTCAACAGTCGACTAAGTAAGAAACCCTGAGAGATTCTAACAAATTGTTACAAAAGCAATATTTATAAATAATAAGAAAGAGATATATTGGGGCAGCAAGGGAAGGTCAGATAAACATAAGAGCATGAAGAGTAAAGATCTAAAATAGGTTTTTCTATCTGTAATTTCTGTAAGGCAGGTATAAAAAAATCAAAACCTCTGCTAATATTCTATGTAGTACTTATTATTTAAATAGGAAAAAGACCCAGTTTATTTGTTCGAGCTTTACATACAGAGAATAATAAATTTTGACGTGATCATTGACGAGGCACTAGAAATTTAATTTTGAGCAATAGCCTGGGACAATCAACTTGATTGTTCACAGAACTTACATAAAAAAAAAACTTGTGAGAAATATTTTCTTTTGATTAAACAGTTTATGAAATCTTCCTCTGGATATCCTTGATCACGATAAGCTCCATGGGTTTTAAACCATAAATATGAACTTCAGAGCTATGAACTATGAACTAGAGCAGCTTCAAAAACTTCCTTTGAACGAGGCATACTTCAATCTAGATCTAATAAAGGAAAGGACATTTAAGAGTATCTACAATAATAAATTCAGGAGATAAAGCCAAATGTCTTGGTTGACTCGGATATCATGGATATATAGTGCTTTGAAGAATAGTTTTGAGAGACTCGAATGGAGAAAATTGGAATAATTCAGTAGTTTAGGTAACAAAACTTCAACAGGCAAATAAATAGGAAATCTTCAGTGAGTTCAACAGTCAAGTAGGTAAGAAACCCTGACAGCTTTCAACAGACTAGTAGAGAAAATTAAAAGAATACAGTGGTTTAACTGAGTTATACTAAGAAAAATTAACAGGCAAGTAAATAAGAAACCTTTAGTGAGTTTAACAGCCAAGTAGGTAAGAAACTCTGAAAGATTCCAATAGTCTTATAGAGAACTTTGGAAGAATTCAGAAGTTTAACTAACTAATATTCAAAGAGTTCAACAGGCAGTTAGATGAGAAGCCCTTAGTGAGTTCAACAGTCAAGTAGTTAAGAAACCCTGTGAGAATCCAACAGTTTAGTAGAGAAAAATCGCATCAATTCAGTGATATAACACTAAGAGGCTTGAAGGATAAGTCAGTAACCTGATGTGTTGACCCCCAATCTTAAATGTTTAGTACCAAGTATGGTTTTAACAAGAAAAAAGAAATTCCTGTGACAAAACTATGTACAAAGTTCAATAAATAGCGATAAAAGCGTGCTCGCGAAATGGAGTACATCGGGCCCCGATAAAAGATAAAGATCTACATCACTCTCTACCGTGAACAACACGTGGACACACAAAGCCGAGAGAGCACAGAAATAACGTGCATCATGATCCCGAAGCGATCGAGAAGGAGAAGAGGATCAGTTTTGTCATGTTCTTTTCTGCGGCCGTAACTAATACAGACACGTCGTTGATGTGATTATAAAGATCAATTAAGATCTCTTAATTAATATAAATCGACGATCTACAGATCGTAGATAAGAGCGTGGCTCGTCGGGTATTGTTCGGGATATCGTCGCGTCATTTTGTGCCGGGGAAAGGGGGGGTTATGTGCGAAAGAACCGAAGATAAATGGGTACCGTTTGCCCTTGTGCACCGGGGGCGTTCGGTGATTTATGTGGAAATTGACTGGGTTCGCTTGTGTTTACTTCAGGGAGGGATTTTTCTCAAGAATGTATGCTCATCTGATCTCAGTTGAAGATTTTGATTATTCTTGTCATGCAAATCATAAGCCCTACCACCCTGCCCAGATTCCTTAAAATATGCGTTTTGAGTAATCCCATACATGCACCCAGTGCCCCAAAATAACCGTGATTAATTCCCTATTGAACCTCAACAGCAAAAACGTTCTGGTCGAGCACAAAACCCGAAGTGTATGATTATCGGTTGTGCGGAATCGTAACGTAGTGCCGTACATCAACTTGATGGGTGGTAATTATTGATTGCTCGGGTCGACTATTGATTTTGAAAGAAATTCCTCACTTAACCTTTTTTTTTCTTGTTCTTCATGGGCTCGACGAGGCCCGTTAGCTTTTAGTCGCTAACCAGGAAGTACCCGGAGAGCAGTAGAATCACTTAATCAATCATAACGATCCGCAACATTATCGCGAAAAAATTAAACAGCCGTAATTGCCACATACGAAACAACGTAACGTTCCGACCTCCGGCGCAAAAATTGCGCAACACGAGCATTGTTTTCATTTTTGGTATGGCACGAGCCGCGCGCGATTCCATATTAAAATTACCGGTTAAAATGCTACTTTATTTGAAATTACTACTGACTCGGTAATGGGTTTTCTTTGTTAAGAAACTCAGGTGGGTACGTATAGTAATAATAATAATATAAATTTGACCCAAATGGTATGGTGGCGCAGTCAGTTTTAAAGGGGTCAAACGTTTTGGTTCTTTGAGCATTGTTTGACTTTGCTACTCTTCACAAAGAAGTCCTTGAAGGAGCTTTTTCTAAGTAAATCCTCTCTGAATCACTATATAACCAAAGGGAGGCAGTAATCGTCCGTTCCGCCTTAACCATAAACGATAATTGCACCCGATACAGTTCGGCATCGATCAGGTTTCTTATAGCCGCAAAGTCATCGTATGATCGATGACTTCTGGTTGACATAGTCATGCCGATGCCGGGCCGCCTGCATCAGCCGGGGTCATAGATAAACGCTCCGGGTCACCACCGTTCAAGAACGAGCCAGACTCGAGAAAATTTATATATAGATTAAAACCGGAGTGTATTGTTATATTTTCTTTAAATATTCGCAATAGTAAAATCGGTATAACGTGTGTATACTCCCTTTCTCTCTTTGTCTTATCGCGGCGTTTCGATCTCGGGCTGGCTCGGGCCACGCAGGCTAATTATAAAACAAATGCGCGTCGCTTCCAGCAATTAGGACCGGATAATTGACCCATGCACCTTCGTACAGGGGCTCGCACAGTACGGTAAACCACCAGATAATGTCGGTCGTTTAACGCCAATTTTCTGACTGTTGGAGCTCGAGGGAGTGAGAGAGAGAGAGAGAGAGAGAGAGCCTATATCTTGGATCAGAAAGAAGAAATATCAAACAACTCATTGGAGAGCAATTTACTGACTAGAGAAGACGTTTCTTACATGCTTGACTGTTGAAGTCTTTATGAAAATCGCAAATTTTATTTAAAAAATTGGAAGAAGTTGACTTTGGTTGGTTCTAGGATGCTTGGTTAATCATTTAAGAGAGATTCGTAAGCAAATCTGAAAGAAAAAAGGCATTTTTACTTAAAAAGTTGAAAAACTTCAACAGGCAAGTAGCTAGCCAACTTCTTTGGAAGCAACTTTCTAGTAAGAAACTGGGTTAATGGATTACTTGCTAATGTTTCTTCCAGAAATAACTATAGATAGAGCATCGGTGGCTATATCATCACCAGTAATTTAAAAGACCAATTAAATCAATTAATATCAGTTTTTTCTTCCCTATTCCTGCATATCCTGATTTTGCTAAAACTTTCAAACTCACCACTGACGCCTCTATGGTAGGATGATACTTTGAAACTCACCACTGATAGCCCTTGGTAGGGTACTTTCTCAGAACGACCATCAGATAGCTTTCTATTCGAGAACCTTAAACTCTGCTGAACAAAATTATTCCACTATCGAAAAATAACCCCTTGCCATAATTGAGCCAACTAAACTAAAATTTACCATTGAAACAGATCACAACCCTCTGGCGTGGCTCAAGGATCAAAGCGCCCAATTTCCGCCTAATACGCTAGAAATTAAAATTAGAGGAATTTAATTTTGAAATTAGATACAAAAAAGGCAAGAAAAAGATTCGTGAAGAAAACTAGTCAATTCAGTCTAATTCCGACAACACAGTTGCTAATCTTGCTGATTTTATTTTCAACGAAAGTTATCGGGCCTTGAGCACCCTCAAAATAATGCCAATGACCCTAGCGAAGATGACACTAGTGGCTAGACTCTAATGGTACAGTACACTCTAACAATGATACAGACGGAAAATATTTATTAATTTCTGGACTCCCTGTACATTATTCATCCTTACGTTTAATTATAGAATTTGGAAATAAATTCCTGCATTAATATACCATTTAAAAAGAATCACCATTTTGTCAGAATCGAAAAGAATAAACTTGCAGAACATTTTAATAAAATCCTAAAAGAAATTATCCGACCTAATATACATTTTGCCTTGTATATTCCAAATTCAAAGCCAGAGCAATGAATAGACATAATTTCAGAATATCATTAAAAGAATCATAATGGTATAACCGAGGAGAAGTTCCTTACATACTTGACTGTTGAACTCTTTATAAAAATGGCAGATTCTTTAAAAAAATTGAAAGGGGGTTAGATCTGGGTGGTTATAGGGTGCTTGGTTAATCATCTAAGAGAGATTCGTACGAAAATCTGGAGGCAAAGAAGCATTTTCAGCTAAAAAATTAAAGATATCAACAGGCAAGTAGCCTGCCAACACCTTTGGGAAGAAACTACGATTAATTCTGCATGACTTGCTAATGATTCCTTTCAGAAATAACTGTAGGTAGAGCATCGATCTCTACATCATTAACAGTGATCTAAAAGACCAATCAAATCAACTAATATCAGTTTACTGACAAGCAAGAGAAGTTCCTTACTTACTTGACTGTTAAAGTCTTTATGAAAATCGCACATTGTCTCTTAAAACTTGGGAGGAGTTGGTTCTGGTTCGTTCTAGGGCACTTGCTTAGTCATATAAGAGAGGCTCGTATAGAAATCTGGAGGCAAGAAGGCAATTTTAGTTAAAAAATTAAAAGCAATTAACAGTCAAGTAGCCAGCCAACATCCTCGAGAGCAACTTTCTGTTAAGAAACTGTGATTATTTCTGGATGACTATGGATAGAGTCTGTTCAGAATTATGATTCCAGTTAAGGCTGTTATTAAACCGATGCAAAACTATAAATAGAAATGTGCAGTACCTAGAAACCGTATTCTCGCGTTACAAAACAGTATCGGTGCAATAAGTAGTACTGGACATACACAGTATTTACAACATTAAGATCAGACAAGTGTAATGGCGACCGGACAAGGTGTTTGCTTATAAATGGCGACTTGGAAATTATTTACTGGGCCATTCCGACGGGGATCGGGTTCGTTTTTATGTTATAGTTGTTCTGTTGCAAATTGATTTCTCTATTGAGCTCCGCTTGTCCGCGCATATCAAAATACGCCGTAAATTTCGCGGTGGCGAAGAAAGTGTGCTTTGTTTTTCTATGTGAGTGTGTGTGTGTGTATGGGAGGTTTACGAATACGTAAAATCGTCACGACGAAACCGAACCGCCGTCAACTCGAATAGACCCGGGGCGGTATTATCGAGGATAATACCAGGTTACATACATTGTTTAATAGCCGAGCCGAGAGTCCTGCAAACCATACATAACTCATCGCGAACTGTATAATTTGAAATCAAGAAGAGTTCGCCTATGCTAGGCAAATACAGGATCGCGTGATGAATGGGAAAAAGTGGCCGGTTATGACGTCGCTATGGTAGTAAACGATCCGTTTACCAGTTATGGCTCAAAGTTAGGATTTTTTGCCACCGAAACAACAACGAAAAATTGGGCTTGACGGGTGAAACCCGTCATTAAGTTTTTGTTTGTTTTTTTTTTCAAAGTGGAGAGGCACGCGTTCCGCGGTAATTGTTCGAAAATGCAGAACAGGATATTACGGAATGTCGGTTGTTTTTTGTGCGGTCGCGTTCGATAGAAACATTATTATGAGGCAGCGAGGAAAAGCTATCAATTTTAATATAATGGAATCATGAATGGAGCGTGTTTGGTCAAATCTCGTGTGTGATTACTTTGGTTAAATTGTTACTGCTGCGAGACCAGGAAATTTGTTTTAATTTTGAAGCGCGCCGCGCGTTTCTTTGCTCCGGTGAACGGTAGGAACGCAGGTTACTGACTTCCTTGGAGGACCCTTTCCTACTCGACTGTTGAACTCTTTTTCCCTTTTAGGTTCAATCGAGTAAGTCAAATTGCGATTAAAAAAAGGTGTGAAATCTAGGCATTTTCCATCAAAACCCATTAACGCAGTTTACTGACTTCCTTGGAGGACCCTTTCCTACTCGCCTATTGAACTCTTTTCCCCTTTTAGGTTCAGTCGAGTAGGTTAATTTGCGATTAAAAAAAAAATTAAATCTGGCCATTTTTCATCAAAACCCATTAAACGCGAATAAAATATTAGTTTAGAACGGCAAACATAAACAAATCGCCACACTTACTGCGACGATAAATCATAATGCCTCAGAATGATGCGGTCATTATGGCAAAAGATGCCTTTCTTTATATGGCAGACACCATCTTAATCTCGACTGGGCTCGGTTGGATTACACTTAGATATTTATATTGTGCCTGTCTGAGTAAATTATCGCCAGTCATCATCACCGCTCTCGAAGGGCTCGAAAGGATTGGGTTTTTATTTGAATGAAAAAAAAGTTACACTTTAACAAACCCTCTTCTCCCTTCCTCGTGTTTCCTCTTCGCTTTAGTTCACATAATTCGACAGAAAGTTAGAGAATCAATGAGAGAATAGTTGGAAACAGTTGCCTAACAGGAATAGAGTGCAGAAGAGCAATAGAGTAGCAAAAAAGATGAAATTTTAAAGAAGAGCAAAAAACATCTGAGGGAGAGAACCATACCGAAGAATAAAAAGTGGATTCTAAAGAATATTGATGAAGAATAAGGACATGAAGAAATACAAGAAGTGAAGAAGCATGTGATGAAAGCCAATAAGACATGGATGCAGCAAAAATAAAAAATAATCGAGAACCCACAACCTTTCTCATGAACCAAGACGGGAACCCAGTTGCGACAGTTAATGAGAAGATCTCTTAGATTCTGGTTCTTTCGGAACTAATTATAAATAGAGCATTGGTGACATCAGCCAATAATCAAAAGAGCAATCAAATCAATTGACCCCAGTTCACTGACAAACAGGAGAAGTTCCTTACATACTTGACTGTTGATGTCTTTATAGAAACAGCAGATTCTCTTTGAAAAATTAAAAGTAATTGGTTCTAGGACCCTTGATTAATCATATAAGAGGAGAGAGGTTCGTATGCAAATCTAGAGACAAAAAAGCATTTTTACCTAAAAAATTAACAGACATCAACAGGCAAGTAGCCTGGTGACACCTTTGGGAGAAACTCTCTGGCAAGAAACTGGGATTATTTCTCCAAGACTTGCTAAGGATTCTTTTAGAAATAAATATAGATAAAGCATCGATGCCCACATGATTACCAGTGATCTAAAAGACCAAGCAAATCAACTGATATCAACTTACTGGCAAGCAGGAGAAGTTCCTGACATACTTGACTGTTGAAGTCTCTATGAAAATCACAGATTATCTTTAGAAAATTGAGAGGAGTTGGTTCTGGTCAGTTCTGGTGGTGCTTACTTAGTTATGTAAGAGAGATTCTTATGCATTTTTATTTTTAAAAGATGCCTTTCTTTACATGACAGACACCATCTTAATCTCGACTATACTTGGTTGGATTACACTTAGATATTTATATATTGTACCTGTCTGAGTAAATTATCGCCAGTCATCATCACTACTGTCGAAGGGCTCGGAAAAATTGGGTTTTTATTTGAACAAAAAAAAAGTTATACTTTAATAAACCTCCCCTGTCCCCTCGCCGCTCCTTTCGTCAAATTTTAATGAAATTGAAACAATCGTTTCCGAGAAAATTTTTTCGACTTCCTGCGGCCGCTTAATTGACTTGTGTGGCCCGACTCCTCTGAAAATTAATTGATCAATTTGTCGTAATAAAACTGCTGTTTTAGGTGGATCATAATATTTTTGAATGACAAAGGGACCGCCCGCGGGTTTTGCTCTTTTTATGCCCCCGTTCTTGGAAAAATTGAGACACCAACGTTGATTAATATTATCGAGGCAGATTTGACGGTCGGGCTTAATAGATACGTTTTTTAGGGCGTAAATTAGAATTTACGTTTTTGGGTTGCTGACTTACTCGACTGTCGATCTCTTCTCAGTTCTCTTTTTCAATTATTTCGTTTTTTAGGTTCATGAGGTCCCAGTGATAAGCTGGACGAAAGTGGTTATATCTAAGCTAATTTTTCACCGATTGCTTTGGCTTCTGGAAACTGGTTTATGGTCGAGATTAGGAGAGTCCAAAAACTCCTTATCAATATGCAATCGGCTCTATCAGTATTCACAACGTCCCCGGACAATAATCGCACGATAATTTACCACGTATTTATAATCAATGTGTCATTTGCAAAAATTAATACTGACAGGTTCGAAAATGCCGCGAGTTACGACGCGGTAAATACACGGTGTCTCGTTAGCCTGTCAGTATCGATCATTTTACTTTGAGGGAATATTTTAATAAAATTTGTCGCGGAATCGGTGTGTTTTATAGGACGTTTTTAGATGCGGTGATCATCTAACGTTCGGAATAAATCACGAAAATCCCCAAGGTGCATTTAAGACGTGCTATAAGAGAAGAAAACCCATTTGACCGGATAGACATCTACACACCGGCCGACACCTACTGCTGCTAACGCCCCGGATTTTTTTTCTTTAAAGGAAACTCTTACCGCTCCGGGGTCTCGGGGGGTCCGGGATCCGGGTCGCTCGATAAACTCCGTCGGTCGGTAAAATGGTAATGAAGGACGCCCCGGTTTCGGACGCCAGAGGGCATCGCGTACGCGGCTCGATTAGCGCGGGAGATATGTGGGTGCTCTGGTTGTTGTTGTTGTTCTTCTATTGTGGTACTACGGAGCTCGATGGTGCGGCCTTTTATGAGCTTTCGCACCTACTGTTGAGTGGAATTTTTAACCTCACACACTGAGAAAACCCTTTTATACTCCTATCAAGTTTTTTGGCTATTTCAGCTATTAAAGTAGGCTCTAAGAGAGGTCATTACTACGACAGTAAAGTTGACTTTACTAATATACCTCAGCTGCAGTAGTAGAGTGGTTGTTTATTGTAGCATCAGAGATAGTAGCTTTATAAATAGCAGAGTCAATTAGCAGATATGGTAAAGTGATATTGAAAAGTAATTTTATTCTTTTAGAAAGCCAAAACAGCTCCTCTAAATAATTCGGTTTTTCTTATTCTTCTGCTACAAAAAAGATTCGAAAACCTTAAGGTTATCTGAGAAAAGTATAGATATAAAAACTATAAGGGTTGTGTTAATGAAAAACAATGTTTTTGCAGAAAATATATATTCAATATTTAATTTAATAGCACTGTTTTTTAATTTAATATAATTTTATATCTAAATATTTAGTATAAGAACAGCGTTATTAAATTGGATAATATGGACGAAAAACAGTGATTTTTTGGAAGAATTTCATCAAATAATTGAGGTGTAGTAATCGAGTTTAAAAACCTGATATGTATATCCCGTATCAATTTTTTTAAATGCCGAAATTTTCTTCTTTTTGTAAACAGAATCGTATACCATCTACGAATATACTACAATTTAATAAATACCCTTGACCACATACGGTTGATAAATATCCAAAAACCAAAAATAATATATGACGTATTGCTTGGGAATTAAGTTTGGCCAAATTTACTGCTAATATACCATAGTCAAAAAAGGGGTATATAGAACCTATTATAATAATTATCTATTATAAAGTCTAAGAAAGAACTCTCTGCTGGAATTTTTCTCAGTGTAGCCTCAAGTTCTAGTGCCAAAGTAGAACCAAAGTGTAAGACATGAAAAAGGTTCGCTAAAGCCTCCTACAACCTAGGACTCGGTGCAAAAACTCCACCAAACACCGAAGTTTACCGTTCAAGTGACCATCTACGAACGACTTAAGAGCCTTTAATTGAACGTAAGCTGCGATTTTGCACCTTTTTAGCGGCCGTTTTGACATTTTTAAGCTGCCAGCTTAACCGGCTACTGAATACGGAATTATCGGTTGTTTATTTTAATTTATATCGCCTCGGACAGATTATATTGAATGAAAAATCGTGATTTAATGCAAGAGTTGAACGGTCTTCTATTATCACGGGGCGTATACAAAACAAACATATATATATATATAATTACCAAAGCCATATACAGATAGAGAGAGACACTACCGGCAATCGGAATTTTATTGTCATTTAAGAACGACAATTGCCCCGTGGTTAAGATAACAGGCAATTCCCGATATGTTCCGTGACAGAACATATGTTGGCTCGCGCACATACTTGTCCACCTTTGAATATAGTAATTGCGGGGCAGCCTTTCTATTGTTTCACTTGGGCGGAATTCACAATAGATCGGTGGACAAAACTCCATATAACTCGGGAGCAATTAACAAATATTAATTAGTTTTCTCTTAGCACTTTCTTTGACGATTAGTAAAACCGCGCACATACGCACACACACACACACATAGGCCACAACTGAATAATTTATCATTAATGGCGAAAACTCTCCTCAGTTAATAACTGTATCGGAATCACAAAAACTAAACCCAATTTAAAATGGGCGCCAAACGAAATTCAGTAATTCAGGTTCTTTTTTTTCGTTTTTGGGGCAATTGTAAATGTGTGCCACCAGAGGTAACATTCAAGAGTTTTTTTTTGCGGTTTTGGAATAATTGCTTCGTCTATTCGTTGCAGCACAAAGGTTTTTATTAGAGCTGTCGTAAAAGATAGTGTAGTAATTATTATTAAAATTCCAGAGGAGAAATTGTAAAGTAGTCATTAGGTTTATGGCTGATGATTCAAATAGTGCAGATAGGACGTACCAGTATAAAGGCATTCGGACAATTCAAATGAAAATTAAATAAAATCAAGACATCATTTAACTAATTTATTATTATTTAATGCGGTAGCCAAGGTAAGAAATCAATTCAACACGTTTTTCGCGTTTTTGCAACAAATTACTCTGACTCATTCGCTGTTGTTGTTGCTGATTATGCAATCAGCCGGACCGCGGTTTTATACATAATTTTTTTCCACAAAACCATTATTTGTAAAGTAGCGATTGCACATTATTATTATAAGTTTTATATAGTCCCATTTGTTATATTCACACCCCCAAGGCCCTTACCAATATATATATCGAATAATAATAATAATAATAATTCACAGTCGTAATCAGTGAAAGAATTAGCGAGAGCGGCTTCAGCACCTTTAGCTGCCGCTAATCCCGGTTGGAGATCGCGCGTGACGCCCCCTAGCGACGGTCTCCACTTTTAGCGATTAGCGCGCCCTCTGACCCGAACGCTCGCAGCTTTTCGCACCTTCATTATTTTTTTTCGAGATGAAATCGGGAAGATTAAAAAGTCGTCGTTTTGTTACATCGGTTACGAAGAGTTTCTAGTAGACTCTATATTGTATGTAGAAGTGTCTACAGCTTGAAGAGTGAATTTGAGGAAATTGGGTTTGAATGATAGGATTTTGAATTATAAATCAAAATGGTGTTGATTAAACAGTCATCGAACAAATAGTTTTTATAGTAGCATTGTTCTTAGGTTCGTACAGGGCAAAGAGTTATATCTTTTGGTAGCCTTGACCAAATTGGCTGTATCTCAGCCAATTTTTGAGCAACTGTAGTGAAATTGGCTGAAAACGGTGGCATTTTTAAATCCTAATAAAATATGTACCTACGAAAAAATTGCTAGAACGAACGCTTTTTGAGTTAGTAGTCGTTTTTGTGTTTGTTCACAGGCAAATACTGAATTCTAGAACCAAGTTGAATAAAATGGATTGTACCTAAGCCAATTTTTAATTAAGATTAAGGTGATTAAGGTGAAATTGCTTGTAAGTTGTGGCATTTATAATGCTTAACTAAGAATGTATCTATAAAAAAATTGCTAGAACAAATGCTTTTTGAGTTAGTAGTCGTTTTTGTGTTTGTTCACAGGCAAATACTGAATCCTAGAGACAAGTTGAACAAAATGGGCTGCATCTCAGTTAATTTTTGATCGATTATAGTGAAAATAGTTGTAAACGGTATCATTTGTAATGTTAAACAGAAGAAGTATCTATGAAAAAATTGTTAAAACGAATGTTTTTTCAGTTAGTAGTCGTTTTTGGGTTTGTTCACAGGCAAGTACTGAATCCTAGCGACAAGTTGAACAAAATGGACTACATCTCAGTTAATTTTTGTCGATTATAGTGAAAATTATTGTAAACGGTACCATTTATAATGCTAAACAGAAGAAGTACCTACGGAAAAATTGCTAGACCGAGTGATTTTTGAGTTAGCACTCGTTTTTCACTTCACTCTGATAGCTTTTTGCCATTTAAACACGATTTTCTCAAAAACTACTTCAGATATTTTAATAAAGCGACTTGCTTTGAATTCACAATTTAATTCTCTAGAAATGTTGTTTTAGATGATAAAGCGTTCAACCAAAATTTACCAAGCTATCCACAGTTGAACCATATGTAGTAGATCCTGAGGTCTTCTAAACCGACTTTTTGCCATTTAAAGTCAATTTTCTCAAAAACCAGTTAAAATATCTTTATGAAACAAATTTCTCTGAATTCTGAATTAAATTCTGTGGAAATGTTGTTTTAGGTCCAAAAGCGTTTAACCAAAAGTTACCAAGTTATCTGAGGTTAAACCCTGAGATCCCTTAAACAATGGCAAAAAAAATATTTAATCTTTGGCTATAAAATAAAGTATTTATTCCAAATTAAGCACTGTGTGAGATTAAATAAAAAAGATAGTATTAAAATGCCTGTACGTACCTGTACAAGAACTAGATGAAATAAACAGATTGAAAATTCATTATTCTGAATTTGATTTCTTGAATATGAATCTGTGGATACTTTTGTTTAATATAGATTTGTAGGTAGAAAATTGCTTCAACTGCCTGGAAGAAAACACAAATTTATTGCAATTTGAGAAATATTAATATTGACGGCAATTACCTAAAAAAAATAAATTTTTGTCGTTTTGAATTTCAATTTAAAGTAAAGAAACTACAGTTTCTTGGATAGAACTGCTTCCAGAGGGCAAAAAATTACTTGAACTACCTGGAAGAAATAAAGAACTTATTTCAACTGCCTACTAAGAAACAGCCCTTTTGTGTCGATCCCTCTAGGAGCCAGGTTCGAGGAGCAATGCCCCTGAAAGAACGCCAATAAGCGAATAATAAAATCCTTTAATAAACTCATAAAGAAACAGTCAGTGGTGGTTCTAAAACAAAGAGATAATTTGCTGATACTCGCCGGTCATAAATAAATAAATTATGCGACAGATCCGATACTTTACAGCATGATCGACATAGTTATTAGCGAGTGCACGCAGCGCCTTCCCATGCGCCCCCCGACGACTTTATTTCTAAATCACAAAATTCTCGCGGTCGTTTCGTAAATTACTTGTTGATTTACGTGCGTCGTTAGACGCCCTGAATTTTATCGTTTTTTTTTTATACCGGGGCGGTTTTTCCTACTTGAAAAATGATTATTAAAAGCGAATCCACCCGACATTGAAATCGAGAGTTTCACAGCGCCTCCGACGGATGTTCATGCAGATCGACTCTAATGATGGGAACCGCCAGACAAACGGCCATTGTGTTTCAATGGCGTGTGACTTTTTACTGATATTATTACACATTGCCTTACATTAGTGACTTCCAGACGACCCGATGTTACATCGTTCTTTGTTGGTGTTGTTGTTGATGTTTTTTGCTCGGTAGAACCTCCCAAGCAACACTTGACTCACGTTGACATATACGTAAAACCTTTTTGTAAACTTCAAAATGTTTGTGAGTTTAACGTATATACACAGGTTTTTATATTCCTTTTATAAACCAGACGATGTCCACGTGGCGTGGTGTCTCTTTTAGAAATAGAATTACCTGGCCTGTCCTGTTGTAAACAAGACTAACAAAACGCGACCTGATTGGTTAGACTAGAATATTTTGCAGTGCCAAGTATAGATATAAAACAGGTATATGCTATACCGTTGAGACATCACCTATTGCAAAAAAAAACCGAGACCTAAGTCTAATGCTAAGAAGTAAGGTCACAATTTCGGTAATTTTACCCTCCTATAATTGCAAAGAATGTTAAAATTAGTAACTTACTTATGTGGTAATTTATATACCTAGTTTTTAAACTCGATTACTACACCTCAAATATTAAATTTTTGAAAAATCACTGTTTTTCGTCTACATTATTTAATTTAATAACGCTGTTTTTGTACTAAATATTTATATATAAAATAATATAAAATTTAAATAAATAGTGTTATTAAAATAAATATGGTATATATATTTTCTGCAAACACACTGTTTTTCATTGACACAACCCTTACCCCCCCCCACCCACCCCTAACATTTGCCCAGTAAAAAATTCTTTTGAAAAATCATTGTTTTTCGTTCATAATATCCAATCTAATAGCACTGTTTTTGTATTAAATATTTATTAAAATTCACATATATAATTATATTAAATTTTAATAAACAAACTGTATTTTTAAATTAGATATTAATGACGAAACCAATTGTTACTCATGGGTATTATTTTGGAAAACGATGATTTTTGATAACAATTTCTTACTGGAAAGTTGTGTGGGGTGGGTGGGGGGCTAAGGGTAGGATTAATGAAAAACGTTTTTTTTTTGCAGAAAATGATTGTCTGAAAAAATGCTTATTAAGAAAATTATAGGTGATAAAAAATCTTACGACTTATTATGAACCCGTGTTGCTTGGGCTCTATTACTTAGGTATATCGCTCATTTTATTGGCTCTAGATTCAAAAGGTTCTAGTGGAAATTGATGCCACAAGTTAAAGTTCTCCGATATCCGTCGGAAATCCTGCTGAAATAATAAAAACCCGGAGCGAGATCATTACCTCATAAAAGCGTCGTTTATTTTTAGCTTTGATCGAGCCTGGAATTGATTTAATTAAAAATTTCCATCATCCGAGTGATATAAACTGCATGTTTTGTTGGTTTATCTGCGTTATAATTGAATCGGTATATAAATAAAAATCATTTTGCGTCCGAACCCAATGAGAGAAAAAAAATGGCAATTTACACTTCTTTGTCTTCTGGTAATGAATCATACAATGTTATATAAACAGCTAAATAGATTTACGTATTTTTTTGACTTTGCATAGGGAGATAATAGGGCTATTGTTGGCCTGAGAAAAACCTTCTTGGGTTATAGTGTGATCTGGTCAAGCATTATCATCGTTTCGTACGACCCGTTTGTCTGCCTGAACCGAACCTTCTAGGAGCTTCGCTCGATGCTTGACTAAGCCCCCTGGTAACGCGGCATAATAAAAAGGTCCATTGTTGGCCTGAGAATGAAATTATAAGGCTAAGGCCGGGTCACAAGGCATTTTTTACGATTTAAAAGCAAAAGTTTTTCTCACATAATAATATTGAAAATTCCATTGTTTCTTTGGGAAATGCACTTGACATAGACACACTTATTAGAATATACGAGGTGGTCCACATAATTATACTTATCTCTTTCACGTAAAATCTATTTATAATTATTAGTGTTTTGCAACTGAATTTACTGATATCGATTTTGTTTGAAGGTAAGTCAGTCGAAAATGGTTCCTCAACTTACCACTTCTACGCAGAACAAGACGACTCAAGTAAGTTTTTAAACAAATTTTTATTTTAAATTTAGCGAAAATAGCGCGGGCAACTGACTCGTGTGATGTTTTCCATATTTCACGGTGTGTAGGTTTCTCCGACGGGATATTTTATAATGGTCTCACTGGATACAGTCGACCGAACGCACTCCCGTATAAGACCGTAGTAAAAACCTCGACCCAAAACTACGCCGGGCGACTGTAAAATCCGAAGGTTATACATCAACCCTGTGACGCCTCTTTATAGTATGATAATATGTACACATTCCGGACCCGGGCAATTTTTACTAAGCAGATTACAATATCAATCTTTCTTCTCCCTTAAGACTCCCACCCCCCCCAAGGACAGGATTATTCCAGAGACAGCGCAGATTAATTTCGATTACAGTCACAGGTTTTGCCCTATGCAGATTTAATAATAATTATTTTCAGAGGGTTTTATTCAGAAAATTTAAAAATCAAGAATTTCCAGGATACTAAAACGTGATTTACCAGTGCAAAAAGAAAATATTCTCGATGTATAACGTACAAAATCATTAAAACTCAATTTGCTTCTATACATGTCGATTCTCAGCCTTTCCAACTTCCTGATTATACTTGTGATTTAGGTATTGGATCATATAGAGTTCAAATTACAGATATCCTTCAGACGGTATAACAGCTTAACAGCTATATTCCTTAAAAACCATGCTTTTGCTTTAAGTAAACCTCTAGGGCTTTTGATTAATCTCTCACTATGTTCAGGAATTTTTCCTGATGTCTGGAACCATTCCTGCCTCACATCTATATATAAAAACTGAAGTGATAGAGATTTGGCAGAGAATTATCGGCCAGTGTGTTTAATATTATCCCTTACCCCAAAAATTATTTAAGTCCCTGATTTCTGATCTGTCGAAAAATATCTTAAAGAATTTTATGGATTAGAATCAGCGTGGGTTGGGTCTCAAGTAACCTGTTGGTATACCATGACTATATTGCTGGACACTTTGAGGGAGGGCTGCACTGTGTATACCGACTTCTCCAAGGCCTTTGACAAGGTGCACCATGAACTTTTGCTAGTAAAACTATGGTGTGCATGGGACAATTTTGGAATGGGTAAAATCTTATTGGTGTGGTAGAACACAGGATGTCAAAGTGGACAAGTATATATCATTAATGTAATATCTGGTGTACGCACCTTACACCACTATTCTTCAGCTAGTTTTTTAACGACTTATCAACCTGTTTTTAGCATTGTGAATATGGCATGTATGCAGACGAATTGTACACTTGTAAATCGATTAAGAATGATACATGTACATCGAATTTTCAAAGTGATTTAGATAGATTTTATTTCTGGTGTAAAACCATTACATGTTTCTTTAGTAAGGTCCCTTTTAGAAGTAAATTCTGTAATTTGGTCCCCGCATTTTTCAGATTTGTAAAGATAACTTGCAATTGGTCTAAATAAAGTTTCCTCGTTATTTTAAGATAAGTATTTCTTATGAGAGTTTTAATTATGATGAAATCTAAGCTTGCAAAATATTGAGCATAGAAAGCTTAATCCAGATATTGTTATATCACACAAAATCCTGCCTGGTAAAGTTGACTGTCCCAAACTCCTTCAAAAATATCTATGTCACGTGTAGTTACGTGTGATAAGAACCTTTGAGGTCCATTCCACCGAAATGTTGATGTATTTAACATCAATATTTAAAAGCTAGGCTTTGAAACCATTTTAGTATTATGTATTTGTGGTATTTGGTACTTGCATTGATCTATATGATGGTGATATGTTTTTTTTAATTATAGGGCTCAATATTATTAAGTCGTTCTTCTCTGTACCAGAGCCAAATCTTTCTATGAGACTTTGAGTTTTTAAGCCTAGGCACCTCCTCCTTCATCAGGAGTCAATTTAGTGGAATTTTAAACAGTAACGGTACCAGTACCTCCCCCTGTAAATTATTCAATAAAAAAATCCTCTTGATTTATGGTAGATTGGTATAATTAACACCCGAGAAATGTAAATCATACCACCTGTCCGAAACCAAATAACTTTATTTAGTAAATTTATTGGGTGACTACAAGAATGTGCAAAATACCAATAATATCGGGGCAAATATGAATAAATATTATTATTATTGGCCAATAACTCTTGTGGCCGAGCGCTGATAAAGACAGCGAAAAGATTAATATTTAAACATTCGGGTATTATTGAATTTTAATGCAAATCATTATTGCCGCTAAATTAATTTTAACGTTGCGTTAGGGAGCTCAAAAAAAATTACGTTACCGTTAAGCATTTTTTTTTAAATCGATTATAAAAACTCCTTATAGTATAATTTTCTCGTTAAATTTATAAGTAATCGTATACAGGTGGAATAAGGTTAAACGTTGCGCGCGTAAAAAGATTTTTTTCTTAGTCTAGAGATCCTGAATCGGGTCGTCACGGTGGCCAATTCCTCCCAATAACCTTTGCACCCTATAAACCATCTAAAAATACCATTTAACAGTTGACACACGGGGCAATAAGCGAGTGACTTACGGGATACAAAAGTCACACATGCGTAAAATGGCGCGCTTTTACGGTTTCCTACGCTACGCGGCTATACATCATAGGGAGAATAAAAATAAAATCGAAAAGTGCCTCTATACATTGTCACTTGTACTGGCACAGATTTAATTCAAATCCCGTTTAGGTGCGAAGAGATTCCTGAATACGGGGATTATCCGGTAACGGATTGCCGACACCATTTTGTACACGAGTGCGGAAGTTAATGTCCAGCACTATCGCCCGATTTAACGCCTCGAGACTTTTTTTTTTTTGAGAGACCTCACAAGACGACACACACGTGACATTTTTGTGGGACCCTACGGATCATTTAGTCTCGACGACACGGAAAATTTATGATTCGGGAGCGCGTATAATAAATAATGAAATTTTTCTATTTTCGGACACTTACTGTCCAGTGGGTCACTCGGTATATCAGCACGGAATTCTTCGCGATCCTTCGCACATAGTTTTCGCCCAACATATAAACATTAAATGTGCATAAACAAACGGTCATGTATTCGAACAAAAGGTCCGGCGGAATAGTTTTTAAGAAATATAAGGCACGCAAACTGGGTAAGTTCAACATTATAATAGCGGGAATTAATATGAAAAGGGATCAGTTTTTAATACAATGTTTGACATTTCCCTTGAAAGGGCAGCGGGCCATAAATTATCAAAGGAAGGGCCGGCGGAGCGTGAAGAGATGCTCTATTTTGAGCAGGGAGTAGGGAGGAGGGCTCTTTTGCTCTCCCCCCTCCCCCCTTTTTGCCCCCCACCACACTGTTCCCTAATTTAACTTTAGGGAGAATTTAAATTTTAAGTGCCTTATTAGAATATGAGCTACTGTACCTATTTAAAAAGTGCCAATAAGTTAAAATACATTTTTGAAATGCACAGAAGGAAGAGTTTAAAACTTATTATAAAATTGTAAATTCGCATGTATTTACTGAGTTTACACTCGCCATATTTTAGCCGCGAAATGTACGAATTTGCGTAACTTTTAGTATTATTTTATAATAAATATAGATTGTTTTTGTATTGCTTGGTATTACATTTTTAATATAAAACCTTCATAATATACAGACGTGGTGCTTAAGCGCTTAGTGCTGAAAATTCCGAGTGGTTAAAGCGTTTTAATGTTGAGAAGTGATCGTTAAGATGATTGTACAATTTCCATAAAAACTCCAAGGTTTCCAGCTTAATTCTTTAAAGAAAAATGCCAGAGGCAAATTTACCAAAATTCCCTAAGACCTCTAAGGAGTTTTCCCTAATTTTCCCTAAAACTACTAAGAATATGGAAAATTTTCTTTTAGCATTGGAATCCTACTCAAAAATAGAACAAATCATATAGAATAGCATTTAGTCGTAAACCTCAAAATAAAGAGGTTATAAAGGATTTTTTGGAAAGTTGGAAAATTTTTCGGTGAAAAATTTGAAAAAAAAAATGTTTCGAGAAAATTGAATTTTTCTTTATAAATTGATAAATCCCTCAGAAGTCTTTAAAAAAATCTTATAAAACTTTTTTTTTAAATTTACCAAAAAAAAGTTATACCCAATTTCCCAAAAAGTCTTCCTCAAAAAATCCAAAGGGGTACCCATGGTAAAATGTTCATAATTTTGAACTGTTATTTGTTAAACCTTGAAGCCTAAATTTCCGAATATTTTATAATATTTAACCTAAAATCTGGGTTAGTACAACCTAAGATTGCAACTTAATCCCACAGCAACCATATCAGATACCACTACACCTGTAATACCTGCCCAAGGATATCAAATTCTCTTGGTTTTATCCATTTACGTCTCAAATAAAAATTACATTAATACGATAAAAAGCAATCGCCCTAAAGTGTCCCCGATCGACTCCGTCAAATTGAATAAATAAAGCAGCAATCATCGGCATAATTTGATTAAGTCATCAAGTAATCAAGTGGATATAAACAGGACGGGGGTCCATATGGCACACACGCTTCAGTAAACCCGAAAATTATTGAAATGAACAATAAAGGGATGCTTTTGGAGAATAAAAATGGTCATTAGATTAATGCCCTTTTATGATTAGGGGACCCTACGGTTATCTTGACCTTCTCTTATGGAATTATGAAAGAAAAATGCAAGATCAAAAACCCGAAATAAAAATAAAAGACATTATCAGCCACATTTGCCTCCCTCAAGGTTCGTTCTCCGACCTAATGACATCCGATTCAGTTGGGATTTGAAATTTGCATCTGTAGAGGCCCTAATAGTTATTAATTCGTTGCTTGGCGAGTTGCGATTGGTACAAATCGGTTCGAAATTGGGAGTTTTCGTATGGGAAAACGTTATTTTTTAATGTTATCTAATGCACAGGTTTTCAGATCCTTATATTGGGTAACTGCTTTATTAAAACTTAACAATGCATGTCCCACGGGAACCGGGAAGGCTTCGAAGAAATAAACGGTGATTTTAGTTGCTTGGAGGAAAATAACCTCAAAACCTGAAGGAATTAGGAGAATTTCCACGAGTCTTGGACTAAATTAAACTAGCACCTTAATTTCAAGACTTGCGACAACTCCCTGCACAGTAAAAGAACATCCAAAGCGAAATTTAAACTGACATAGCGCTTTGACGGGGGGCTTATTACAAGAAACGATGATCTATAGCGAGAAGTTGGTGAAAATAATGAAGTTTATGACAAGTCCATTAGGACAGAAGAGTATCAGTTCGTATGCGAATCTCGTTCTCAACAATTCTCATAAAAGCAATAATAGCCACCCCGCTATCGATTACTACACGTATCTCAATTACAATACGTGAATAAGAAGGAAAAGTAACGCGATCCGCTATGGGAATGAAGCCCTTCATCCATGAATGGACTCACTCACTCTCTCCCTCTCTCATTCGACAAGAATTTTCATTCATTATCGGTCGATCAGTCGTAGTGATGGTGCGTGACGTGTGAATGTGTTTTATGCCTCTTTGATTTCGTTAACAGACAAAAAAAAACTCTTCCGTCGTCATCAAAACGACATTAAAGCGGCGAAACCTCAAAATTAGCCCTCAAAGTGCATTAAACATGCGGCGAATCCCCATCATCAACATACACGTTGTACATTAGGGCTTAAGTGGCATCTGGATTCATCCCGCTTTGATCCGGGATACAAAGGACCCCGGATTATTCCGGGCGGCACTTTATGTTTCTCCATAATGTACCGTCAGGTGTGTACGTATATGTATATGTATATCTGAATAGGTTTAACTGGATGCGCAATCCAGTTAACACTTTTTCCATGGCAAATTAAATAGTTTTTTTTGGTGATGACTTGATTTTTATATAAATTTTATCCCTCTGGTGTTCCCTGGTTTATTTTGACACCTTTACACTTCATTGCCTCCCCCAGGCAACCACCATCAAAAACCAGAAAATAGTTACTATACTTTTTGAAACCCTCTTTCAACTTTTTACAACCGGAAAAGGTTTCAATACCCACATAAATAGAGCTTCGTTCCAGCATCTCCACGAAATCCTTCTGCCTTACTGTCTCCGTCTCCCTCGCTCCCCCATTTCCACCCCCGATAACGTACATCCTAACTCGACGCGTAAAGAATTAACGGGACAAACCGAGTCAAATGCCGTTAGAAAATCACATTAAACGTCGGACCTGCGTCCGGACGGCCAATAGGGAACGAGGGGTGGATCGACGCCCCCCACCCCTTTTAGCGCGAAGGCGTCGAGAGCGTCTGTTTTACCCCAAGCGGTGAATGAAACTTTACGCAGAACGGATTCGGATGCTGCGAGGATCGGAGCTCGTTTGGCCGCGTTTACGTCGCTCGAGAGGGTGCCAGCGAGAACGTCAGATTTGAATCCTCTTGACTTTGTATGAAATTAATATTTAATGATATATTTTTACTTTTTTCCAAGGTAGTTGAATTGAAAGGTCGTTTCAGTCTTGCTCCAAGCAGTTGGTGGAATCATTTAGTTCTTCCAGGCTTTTGAAGCCAGTTTCTTGTAGGCAATTGAAGATTGATAAAGTCTTTGGTGCTTGGCTTTAGGTGCCTTAGAAAAAAGTAGATTATCTTATTGGAAGTCAGTATGAATTCTACAGAGCTTGAGGGCCAATATCCAGAGAACATAATGAGTCTTCAGCCAATGTCGAGGCTCTAGGTCAAATTTCAAAAAGTGTAAGCAATCCTGCAGTATGAAGTATAAAAATAAAGATGAATATGTAATTTTTTACTACTTACACGAATTTCCCTTAAAAAAACCTGAAACTTTTTAATTTTTTAATTCCAATGCACCAAAACACCATCCCCGACCTTGAATCCGCATCTAGACACGCGTAGATGCAAAAAACCATATTCGAAAACCCAAACCATGATCCCGAGTTGTCGGTCTCTCTCGCACCGGTCGCTCCCCTTATTATTCCCGTCTCTATCCCGCCGAAATCCCGTAACCTTATAACGTAAAATCTCGATGGCACCGCGTCCACAGAATGTTAAGCTCGCAACCGCTGTGACATCCCAGCACGTCCTAAGCCCCGCCCATCCCTAAAGCTGCGATCATCACAACACACGGAGAGAGTCCCGTTGATTATTATGCCCGCAGTCCCGACTAAACGCCGTATCCCCGGGAAACGACGTCCGGGATTTCTCGGACTATGATGACGACGCCGACGAGGGTTTTCTGATTTTTCGCGATTTTTTTCCCGGTCCGGTCGAATATAATATAAGCGACATCGAGAGTGATTTCAAAGAGGCATAATGCATGGGTTTTTCTATAGAGTACTTTGACTTTGTTTTGAGAGAGTTTTATTGGTGGTTTGAAAGTGTTTGCCAAACTGGATTCGTCAAGTTTAGCTGCTGGCTTGTTGCTGAGAAGTGGCTCGGCTATGGATCTTACCACCGCTGCTTATCGGTATAACCAAAATATGATGGAATATTATACTTGTAAGTAACGTGAATCACGGTTTTTCTTAAAGTAGTCAACATAGAGAAATGAAATTTGGAAGAAAGTTTTGTTATATAACCCTTCAGCACCAAACAAAAGATCTTTCTTTGATTTAAGTCCTAGAAACTAGAAAAAATTTGGGAATGTGCTGTCCAGCTATATATTTCAGACCAAGCGGACCAAGATAATCCCTGTTTTTCTTAAGATAGTTAATCTAGAAACATGAAATTTGGAAAAGATTTTCCCCAATATAATGACTCAGCACCAAACAAAAGAGCTTTCCTGGATTCTGGCCCTAACTAGAAAAAAAAATGGGATATGCTGTTCGCCAAGGAATTTTAGAGCAAGCCAGCAACATTAATCACTGTTTTTCTCAAAGTATTCCACCTAGAGACATGAAATTCAAAAGGAAGTTTCCTTGTATATCTCTTCAGCAGCAACCAAAATAATATTTCCAATATCCCAGTCCTAAATAGGAAAAAGTTTGGGATATGATCTCCACCAAGAGATTTTAGACTAAGCCGGCTCAGAAAGTTCTTGTTTTTCTTAAAGTAGTTAACCTAGAGACATGAAATCTGGAAGAAAGTCTCCTTATATCATCCTTCAGCAGCAACCAAAATAATAGTCCCAATATTTCGGTTCTAACTAGGAAAAATTTCGGGATATGCTCTCCACCAAGAGATTTTAGACGAAGCCGTCAAAGATAAGCGATGTTTTTCTTAAAATAGTAAACCTAAAGACATGAAATTTGAATGAAAGTTTCCCAATATAATCCTTTAGCAGCAATTAAAATAATACTTCCAATATTCCGGCCCTAACTATAAACAAATTTGGGATATGCTCTTCACCAAGAGGTTTTAGACCAAGCCCGTAACATAAATCACTGGTTTTCTTAAAGTAGTCAACTTAAAGACATAAAATTTGGGTGAATGTTTCCCAATATAATCCTTTAGCAGTAACCAAAATAATGCTTCCAATATTCTAGCCCTAACTATAAAAAAATTTGGGATATGCTCTTCACCAAGAGGTTTTAGACCAAGCCAGTAACATAAATCAATGGTTTTCTTAAAGTAATCAACCTAAATACATGAAATTTGGATGAAAGTTGCCCAATAGAATCCTTCAACAGCAACCAATATAATATTTTCAAAATTCCGGTCCTAACTATAAAAAAAATTGAGAAATGCTCTTCACCAAGAGGTTTTAGACCAAGCCTGTAACATAAATCACTGGTTTTCTTAAAGTAGTCAACCTAAAGACATGAAATTTGGATGAAAGTTTCCCAATATAACCCTTTAGCAGTAACCAAAACAATACTTCCAATATTCCAGCCCTAACCATAAAAAAATTTGGGATATGCTCTTCACCAATAGGTTTTAGACCAAGCCAGTAACATAAATCACTGGTTTTCTTAAAGTAGTCAACCTAAACACATGAAATTTGGATGAAAGTTGCCCAATAGAATCCTTCAGCAGCAACCAATATAATATTTTCAAAATTCCGGTCCTAACTATAAAAAAAATTGAGAAATGCTCTTCACCAAGAGGTTTTAGACCAAGCCTGTAACATAAATCACTGGTTTTCTTAAAGTAGTCAACCTAAACACATGAAATTTGGATGAAAGTTGCCCAATAGAATCCTTCAGCAGCAACCAATATAATATTTTCAAAATTCCGGTCCTAACTATAAAAAAAATTGAGAAATGCTCTTCACCAAGAGGTTTTAGACCAAGCCTGTAACATAAATCACTGGTTTTCTTAAAGTAGTCAACCTAAAGACATGAAATTTGGATGAAAGTTGCCCAATAGAATCCTTCAGCAGCAACCAATATAATATTTTCAAAATTCCGGTCCTAACTATAAAAAAAATTGAGAAATGCTCTTCACCAAGAGGTTTTAGACCAAGCCTGTAACATAAATCACTGGTTTTCTTAAAGTAGTCAACCTAAAGACATGAAATTTGGATGAAAGTTTCCCAATATAATCCTTTAGCAGCAACCAAAACAATACTTCCAATATTCCGGCCCTAACCATAAAAAAATTTGGGATATGCTCTTCACCAAGAGGTTTTAGACCAAGCCAGTAACATAAATTACTGGTTTTCTTAAAGTAGTCAACCTAAAGACATGAAATTTGGGTGAAACTTTCCCAATATAATCCTTTAGCAGCAACCAAAATAATACTTCCAATATTTTAGCTCTAACTATAAAAAAAAATGGCATATGCACTTCACCAAGAGGTTTTAGACCAAGCCGGTAACATAAATCACTGGTTTTCTTAAAGTAGTTAACCTAAAAACATGAAATTTGGACGAAAGTTTCCCAATATAATCCTTTAGCAGTAACCAAAATAATACTCCCAATATTCTGGCTCTAACTATAAAAAAATTTGGGATATGCTCTCCACCAAGGAATTTTAGACCAAGCCGGTAACATAAATCACGGTTTTTCTTAAAGGAGTTAACCTAAAGACATGAAATTTGAATGAAAGTTTCCCAATATAATTCTTTAGTAGCAATTAAAATAATACTTCCAATATTCCGGTTCTAACCATAAAAAAATTTGGGATATGCTCTTCACCAAGAGGTTTTAGACCAAGCCAGTAACATAAATCAGTGGTTTTCTTAAAGTAGTCAACCTAAACACATGAAATTTGGATGAAAGTTTCCCAATATAACCCTTTAGCAGTAACCAAAACAATACTTCCAATATTCCAGCCCTAACCATAAAAAAATTTGGGATATGCTCTTCACCAATAGGTTTTAGACCAAGCCAGTAACATAAATCACTGGTTTTCTTAAAGTAGTCAACCTAAACACATGAAATTTGGATGAAAGTTGCCCAATAGAATCCTTCAGCAGCAACCAATATAATATTTTCAAAATTCCGGTCCTAACTATAAAAAAAATTGAGAAATGCTCTTCACCAAGAGGTTTTAGACCAAGCCTGTAACATAAATCACTGGTTTTCTTAAAGTAGTCAACCTAAACACATGAAATTTGGATGAAAGTTGCCCAATAGAATCCTTCAGCAGCAACCAATATAATATTTTCAAAATTCCGGTCCTAACTATAAAAAAAATTGAGAAATGCTCTTCACCAAGAGGTTTTAGACCAAGCCTGTAACATAAATCACTGGTTTTCTTAAAGTAGTCAACCTAAAGACATGAAATTTGGATGAAAGTTTCCCAATATAATCCTTTAGCAGCAACCAAAACAATACTTCCAATATTCCGGCCCTAACCATAAAAAAATTTGGGATATGCTCTTCACCAAGAGGTTTTAGACCAAGCCAGTAACATAAATTACTGGTTTTCTTAAAGTAGTCAACCTAAAGACATGAAATTTGGGTGAAACTTTCCCAATATAATCCTTTAGCAGCAACCAAAATAATACTTCCAATATTTTAGCTCTAACTATAAAAAAAAATGGCATATGCACTTCACCAAGAGGTTTTAGACCAAGCCGGTAACATAAATCACTGGTTTTCTTAAAGTAGTTAACCTAAAAACATGAAATTTGGACGAAAGTTTCCCAATATAATCCTTTAGCAGTAACCAAAATAATACTCCCAATATTCTGGCTCTAACTATAAAAAAATTTGGGATATGCTCTCCACCAAGGAATTTTAGACCAAGCCGGTAACATAAATCACGGTTTTTCTTAAAGGAGTTAACCTAAAGACATGAAATTTGAATGAAAGTTTCCCAATATAATTCTTTAGTAGCAATTAAAATAATACTTCCAATATTCCGGTTCTAACCATAAAAAAATTTGGGATATGCTCTTCACCAAGAGGTTTTAGACCAAGCCAGTAACATAAATCAGTGGTTTTCTTAAAGTAGTCAACCTAAACACATGAAATTTGGATGAAAGTTTCCCAATAGAATCCTTCAGCAGCAACTAAAATAATATTTTCCAAATTCCGGTCCTAACTATAAAAAAATTTGAGAAATGCTCTTCACCAAGAGGTTTTAGACCAAGCCGGTAACATAAGTCACTGGTTTTCTTAAAGTGGTCAACCCAAAGACATGAAATTTGGATGAAAGTTTCTCAATATAATCCTTCAGCAGCAACCAAAATAATATTTCCAATATTTCGTCCTTAACTAAGAAAAATATGAGTATATGCTCTCTACTAGGAGACCAAGCTACCTACATTAATCGTGGTTTTCCTTAAAATAATTAACCTAAAGATATAAGATATTCAAAAAAGCTTCCTAATACAATTTCCTATCACTGTACAAATACGTTTTTTCTAAAACAAAATTCCCTATACTTAATCCGATCCTCCCGAACTAAACAAATAAAAACGAAAGTGTGCCCCTTGACTACTGATTCCGCAGCAGATAAGCCTTTTATTAACACCGCTCCTCCCCACTCGCCTCTAAAAGAAAAAACAATTCATTAACCGCTACCAAGATGACCACCTGTCGCAAATTTTCATATAATCACCCCCGACAATGATAATCCGCCTTATCAACGGGAAACACCCAAATAAACCACTTAAGCGACACATGTCGTGATTCTTATCACACACTATCGGGCGATCTAAAACACTTTTATGTCGGGGGTGAATATCAAAGGGAAATCGACACTCACATATAATGTGAGATACGGGGGTGTGAACTTGCGGATATTCGTGTAAGAGTTTTAAAAATAAACGTACTTTTCGTAGAACGGCCCTTTCTCCGCTAATGGATACCTAAAGGATTGGGAAATCGTGGAAAGGGTTTTCCATTTATCATTCTCCATTGTGCTGTGTCATGGATGTTGCGGTCAGGCCAATTAAGGCCGCCGCCCCCGATCGCTAATTAAATAGCAGATTTTCTCTTAATTGGTATTGAATTAGGTCTGGAACGTTTTCAGTTCTTTCGATATCCATTGTTTTCTCTTAAAATAGGGAAACTAGAAACGTGAAATTTGGAAGAAGGTTTCTCTATGCAGTGCCTCAGCTCTAGGCGAAAGAATTATTTTAAGATTCTCAAATTAAGTGACGGATATTCGAGCAAAAGTTTGTCGTCTGAAGAGTTTAGACTGAGCCAGCCATAATAATGACTGGTTTTTATAAAGTAGTTAACCTAGAAACATGAAATTTGAAATAGAATTTCTTTATACAATTTTCCAGCATCGGGTAAAGTAAAATTTCCAAGTTTCTAGCAATAACTGGAAAAATTTGGAGCAAGAGCTCTTCGCCTAAAGATTTTGGACTGAGCCAACCATAATAATCGCTGTTTTTCATAAACTACTTAACCTAGAAACATAAAATTTGAAAGAGAATTTCTTTATACAATTTTCCAGCATTGGGTAAAATAAAAATCCCAAGTTTCTAGCAATAACTGGGAAAATTTGGGGCAAGATCTCTTCGCCTGAAGATTTGGGACTGAGCCAACCATATTAATCGCTGTTTTTCATAAACTACTTAATGTAGAAACATAAAATTTGAAAGACAGTTTCTTTATATAATTTCCCAGCATTAGATTAAGTAAAATTTCCAAGTTTCTAGCAATAAATGGAAAAATTTGAGGCAAGAACTCTTCGCTTGAAGATTTTGGACTGAGCCAACCATAACAGTCGCTGTTTTTCATAAACTACTTAACCTAGAAATATGAATTTTAAAAGAAAGTTTATTTATACAATTTCCCAGCATTGGGTAAAATAAAAAGCCCAAATTTCTCACAATAACTGGGAAAATTTGGGGCAACAGCTCTTCGCCTAAAGATTTTAAACTGAAGCAACCATAATAATCGCTATTTTTCATGAACTACCTAATCTAAAAACATGAAATTTGAAAGAAAGTTTCTTTATACAATTTCCCAGTATTGGGTAAAGTAAAATTTCCAAGTTTCTAGCAATAACTGGGAAAATTTGGGGCAAGATCTCTTCGCCTAAAGATTTTGGACTGAGCCAATCATAATAGTCGCTATTTTTCATAAACTACGTAACCTAGAAACATGAAATTTGAAAGAAAGTTTCTTTATACAATTTCCCAGTATTGGGTAAAATAAAAATCCTAAGTTTCTAGCAATAACTGGGAACATTTGGGGCAAGATCTCTTCGCTTGAAGATTTTGGACGGAGCCAACCATAATAATCGCTGTTTTTCATTAACTACTTAATCTAGGAACATGAAATTTGAAACAGAATTTTCTTATACAATTTCCCAGTATCGGGTAAAGTAAAGATTCCAAGATTCTGGCAATAACTGGAAAAATTTGGGGAAAAAGCCCTTCGCCTAAAGATTTTGGACTGACCCAACCATAATAGTCGCTGTTTTTCATAAGCTACTTAACGTAGAAACATGAAATTTGAAAGAAAGTTTCCTTATTCAATATCCCAGTATTGGGTAAAATAAAAATCCCAAGTTTCTAGCAATACCTGGAAAAATTTGGGGCAAGAGCTCTTCGCCTGAAGATTTTGGACTGAGCCAACCATAATAGTCGCTGTTTTTCATAAACTACTTAACCTAGAAACATAAAATTTGAAAGAGAGTTTCTTTATACCATTTCTCAGCATTGGATAAAGTGAAATTTCCACGTTTCTAGCAATAACTGGAAAAATTTGGAGCAAAAGCTCTTCGTCTAAAGATTTTGGACTGAGCCAACCATAATAGTCGCTGTTTTTCATGAACTACTTAACCTAGAAGCATGAAATTTGAAATAAAGTTTCCTTATTCAATTTCCCAGCATTGGGTAAAATAAAAATCCCAAGTTTCTAGCAATAACTGGGAAAAATTGGAGCAAGAGCTCTTCGCCTGAAGATTTTGAACTGAGCCAACCATAATAGTCGCCGTTTTTCATAAACTACTTAACCTAGAAACATGAAATTTGAAATAAAGTTTCCTTATTCAATTTCCCAGCATTGGGTAAAATAAAAATCCCAAGTTTCTAGCAATAACTGGAAAAATTTGGGGCAAGATCTCTTCGCCTGAAGATTTTGAACTGAGCCAACCATAATAATCGCTGTTTTTCATCAACTACTTAACCTAGAAACATAAAATTTGGAAGAGGGTTTCTTTATACAATTTTCCAGCATTCGGTAAAGTAAAATTTCCAAGTTTCTAGATTTTGAACTGAGCCAACCATAATAGTCGCCGTTTTTCATAAACTACTTAACCTAGAAACATGAAATTTGAAATAAAGTTTCCTTATTCAATTTCCCAGCATTGGGTAAAATAAAAATCCCAAGTTTCTAGCAATAACTGGGAAAATTTGGGGCAAGAGCTCTTCGTCTAAAGATTTTGGATTGAGCCAACCATAATAATTGCTGTTTTTCATAAACTACTTAACCTAGAATCATGAAATTTGAAAGAGAGCTTCTTTATCCAATTTTCCAGCATTCGGTAAAGTAAAATTTCCAAGTTTCTAGCAATAAATGAAAAAATTTGGAGTAAGAGCTCTTCGCCTGAAGATTTTGAACTGAGCCAACCATAATAATTGCTGTTTTTCATAAACTACTTAACCTAGGAACATGAAATTTAGAAGAAGGTTTGTTTACACAATTTCTTAGCACTCGATAAAGTTAAATTTTCAAATTTCCAGCAATAACAGGAATAAATTTGGGTAAAAGCTCTTCGCCTATAGATTTTAGGCTGAGTCACGTGCAAAAATCACTGTAATTTTTACAATACAGAAACTAGAAACAAGTTACTTAAAATAGACTTTCTTTATACAATCCATTAGTATTAGGAAAAATAATTTTCACAGGATAGTAGCCCTATTTGAGGAAAGTTGAACATTATCCTGTTTATTTCGTTCCTGCTTTTGATATTATCCTGTTCGCTTTAAAATCAAATATACCAGTGAACGAACTGATGATTAATTTAGAAGACCTCGTGGGGATTATACTTCACATATTCCAAGTCATAATTAATCCTTAAGGGCTTAAAGAACCGACAAGAGGATTCTATGATTTTACCAAAGCGTTCGACTGCCTCCGATGGAGCTTCGTTTAAAGTATATTAAAAACAACATAATTAATTCTAATATGCCTTAAAATGGCCGTAACGCTAAATCTGTCAAAAACAAATCGTTAAGCCATATGATATTAATATTCCAAGATCGCCTGGCCTGAGCCAGTATCATACATTTCGCGGTATACGTTATAAGGTACTTGAAAGGCTCATTATTTTGGAATTTATGGAACGATTTAACATATACTAGAATTTATATTGAGGTACTATCAAGGTCGTAAACGATTTTCATTTTTTTTTTACTTGGGCTTATCGGGTCGAACTACCACAGATAGATGATTATGAAGGGGGCATTGTGTCTAGTAAAAGTAATTTTTCCACGAGACCGCGAACGATTTAAACTGAAAAATAAAACAGTAAAAAAAGGCGCTCAAAATGAAATTGGCCTGGGCAATGAATATCGCGTTTAAATAGCGTATTCGGAGCGCAATTATACGCCATAAAACCGGCAATATTTAAAATAAATCCATAATATTAATTGGGCGTATCCAGATAAAACAAACTGAGGCTCATCTACACACACGTTTTATTCGGTTTTGTACGCGATTCGGGGTAATTTTGCATTAATTTAGGTCGGGAATTGTTATTGGTTATTGCTCGTAGTAATTATACGTAAGTTGACCAGTTGCAAGACATTATAGGATGAATGTTTTGTTAATTATTCCATAAGAATGAGATTATTTTAATTTTTCAAGCACTCGTGATAGCTCTCATTCGGCTAAAACGGTAGTAATTTATTTGAACAAAATCTGTTAATAAATGTACAAGTTAGAGGACCTTAGAGCCTCAGGTTATTAATGAACAGTTAGTTGCTCAGTTGGTTAAGACCTTGACTTGGAACCAAGGGGTTGTGAGTTCGAGTTCTGACCAAAACACCACTTTTTTAATTTTTGATTAAATGCTTCTGAACGAATGCAATTTTTATGATTCTCAAAGTTAAATTTCCCTGGAAAGCTAATAAATTGCAAAATTGGACCGCACCGAACAAAAAGCCTCGAGAGTGCTCTCTTTTTGTGAGCCACGTGTCTATTGCACGTGACCTGTCATCGAACGCCGGTTGGTCCGCGGTGATAAAACGACTTCCGAAAAAAATAATCATAAATGTACATACATACATCCTGAATTTTAGTGGCATGTTTTTTTTTTTAAGTATACAAGGAATCGACTTATTTGCACAATATAAAAAGTTTGTCTCCGATTGTTTCAGGTCACGGGGGTGTAAATCAGCTGGGTGGGGTGTTCGTGAACGGTCGCCCCTTGCCGGACGTCGTTCGGCAACGAATCGTCGAGCTCGCCCACAACGGAGTACGGCCCTGTGATATTTCGAGGCAACTGCGCGTGTCCCACGGCTGCGTCTCCAAGATTTTGTCCAGGTAAGGACTTCACATTTGTTTTTTTATTATTTTTAGAACTAAATCTGCTTTTAAAAAAAAAACATGTTGCAATATATTGAGAAAAGATTTTTTTATTAATTTTGTTAAGGGCGCAAAACAGTCCAGGCAAAACTATTTGAGTTATCGGGCTCAGTGCCCAGTTTCGATAGCCCAAGCAACTTTTTCCTTCAACCAGCTTTCTTGTGGTAAAACTCAATTATCTCCAAAACTACTGAAAATAAAATTATGAAACAAATTGCGCTGTATTAGGGAAAAATTACTGTGTAAATAGACTTATAAAGAAATTTTATTCAGAGAAAACTTTTTGAGTAATCTTTGCCTGAAGATTTTTGACTGAGCCTGCCACTACAATCGCTGTCCTTCTTAAACTACTTAACTTATAGACATGAAATTTGAAAGGAGGTTTGTTAGTACAATCCCACTATGCAAAAGAATTTTGTTAAGATTCCAGCATTAAATGAGAAAAATCAGAGCAAGAGCTCTTCGCTTGTAGATTTGGACTGAGCCAGCAACAACAATCACTGTTTTTCATAAATTACTTAACCTAGAAACATGAATTTTACAAGAAACTTTCTTTGTGCAACCCTTTAGCACTGGATATAGTAAAATTTCGAAGTTGCCAGCAATAATTGGAAAAATTTGGAGCAGAGGCTCTTCGCCTAAAGATCCTGGACTGATCTAGTTACAATAGCAACTATCCTTCGTAAACTACTTTACTTATGGACCTGAAATTTGAACGAGGGTTTCTTAGTACAATCCCTCACCACTATGCTAAAGAATTTTTCCAAGATTCTAGCATTAAATGGGAAAGATTAGGGCAAGAGCTGTTCGCCTGTAGATCCGGATCTTAGTCCACTTGCCATCTCAAGAACTTATCTCAAAAACCACTGAAGGTAAAATTATAAAACAAGTTGTGCTACATTGAGGAAAGATTGCCAATAAGATTAGACGAAGGCGAAACCCAATACAGGAAAAACTTTTTTGGTTTATCTGGCTCTGAGTCCAGTTACCACCTCAAGAGCCTTTTTGCCTCAACGGATTTGCTCTTACTAAAACTGGATTATTTAAAAAACCCCAAAAGGTAAAATTATGAAATAAATTATGTTGTATTTAGAAAAGATTTCTGTATAAATAGATTTTGAGTAAAAACCGATTCAGGCTAAACTTTTTGAGCTATTCGGCTCTGAGTCCAGTTGCCACCTCAAGAATCTTTTTGCTTCAACGAACTTACTCTCACTAAAATTTAATTCTATCAAAAACCTCAGAAGGTAAAATTATGAAATAAATTGTGTTCTATTTAGAAAAGATTCGTGTATAAATAGATTTTGAGTAAAAACCGATTCAGGCAAAACTTTTTGAGTTATCCGGCTCTGAGTCCAGTTGCGACCTCAAGAGCTTTTTTGCTTCAACGGACTTACTCTCACTAAAAATGAATTATCTCAAAAACCCCAAAAGGTATAATTATGAAATCAATTGTGTTGTATTTAGAAAAGATTGCTGTATAAATAGATTTTGAGTGAAAACCAATTCAGGCAGAGCTTTTTGAGTTATCCGGTTCTAAGTCCCGTTGACAGCCCGAGAATTTATTGCCTTCACTAAATCTCACGTAACTCAAAAGCCACTAAAGATATAATATTGAAACAAATTACGTTAAATTGAAGTCTGCCAGTATACTACAACTGCATTAAAATATTTCGACTCTATTAATATCTCTAGTGCCAAAAATACAACTGAATAGATCCATTGTACGGAGTGCATATGTGTGTGTGAGAGGACCAACACCATCGGGCGCAGCATCCAATCTGCCGCTTTTGATCTGATCTTCTTCACACGTCTCACATGTGCGAAATATACAAGTTTGCGCCCATTAAAAATCTTAATTGCACAACGTGAACTTAACGAACCCTAAAATTCTTCTTTTAACCATGTCGGTCTGTTGAATTTTTGTTACTTTTTAACCGGGGAAGGTTTGTTGAACCTTTATACCTATCAAGAGCCTTAATTAGATCTATCGAAAAAGAAAAATAACAAAGATGCTATCGCGGGATGAACAATATCTGTTTACAATCAAATTAAGTCCCCTTCGGTGGCGGCCATATTAGATTAGATTGACAATGGCGATCGAAATCGGTCTGTTAAATTAGTTCAGTGCACTATGATTTAACTCTCTTTCTCTCTCTCTCTCTCTCTCCCACTCTCTCGACGAGGAACTTTTAATTAGGCAACTGAATTCTGGATTGTCATGGAAATTGATAGAGATCGGCGCGATTTCGAAAGTTTATTGGCACTCTCATTTCTCTTAAAAGCGAGATTGGTTTCATTTAAAGCCCTTTTTTTCGATATAGTCTATACACTTTTAGGCTAGAATAAATAAATTTAAAATAATCGGTACACGTTTTGAGTACTGTGGCAAGGTGTGGGTGGCCTCAGAACCGATTCTTGACTAAGAAAAACTTTTTATTTCATAAATACAACTTTCTCTAACAAAAACCAATCTATACGCCCGAAAAATCGAAAGTATCTCAAACGCATCCCCCTTTCCTCCCTTCGTCGGCTTCCACTCTATCGTGCGACCGACTGATTCCTCTGACTTTTCCTTAAAGTCTATTCCGGAACCGGAAGTCTCCCCCTCGGCTCCCCCGCCGCTTGTGGGGGCCCCCCCGACTTCCATTTTCATCCCTCCGGATCCGGTAGGGCGCAGCTAACAGGATCACACGACCTGCTGGTAATGTTTTCCCGTTTTTTTAGTGCACTAACCCGAGAGATAAAGAGGCACGCCATGTAAGGATAAAAACTTTACTTTTTGAACGCTTATATGGAAATGATTTAGTGAGGAGGCATCAAATTGCCAGTCAGCAAGCTCTTATCAAAATGATACGTTAGTTTAAGGCCAATTTAGAGGTCCAAGAGCTGATATGAAGGTCCTGTCAATTTTGTAATTTGAGTTTCTATTGATCAGGGAGATTTTGGAAAGAAAGAAGAGGTGGTATAAAGGTTCTATGATTTTGTGAAGGTCTGAAAGAGCCTGGACCTGACCTACCTCGAATAGTCTCATAATTTTGTGTATTTTAAGAGACAAAAGGGGTGCTGTCAGGTTTGTAAATTGAGTTTCTGTTTATCACGGATATAGGGAACCTAGAAACATGAAATTTGGAACAGGGTTTCTTTATACAGTCCCTCAGTACCAAGTGAAAGAATTATTCCAAGATCCTCAAATTAACTGACAGAAATTGAGGCAAAACCTCTTCGTCTGGGGATTTTAGACTGAATCAGCCATAATGATCACTGTTTTTCATAAACTACTTAACCTAAAAACATGAAATTTTAAAGAGGGCTTCTTAGTATAATTTCTCAGAATTAGTCAAAAGAATTTTTCCAAGATTCCAGCATTAAATAGGAACAATCAGGGCTAAAGCTCTTCGCTTGTTGATTGTAGAATGATCCAGCTACAATAATCATTGTTTCTCATTGGCTACTTAACTTAGAAACATGAATTTTTAAAGAAAGTTTCTTTATGCAATCCCTCAGTACTAAGTGAAGTAAACTTTTCAAATTTCCTGCAATAATTGAAAAAAATTGGGGTCAGAGTTCTTCGCCTAAAGATTTCGAGATGCTGTAACTACCTGAAGTTTTAAAAGATCCTGAATTTAACCTACCTTAAATAATCTTTCCATTTTACGTAGTTTAAGAGACAACAGAGAGTCAATCCAAAGATTCAAGAGCTGATACGAAGGTGCTCTGAAATTTCTAACTTGATTTCTATTGATCACGGATATTTTGGAATGATAGAAAAGGTGGTATGGATATACTGAGCCTACCTGAAGGTCTGAAAAAGCCTAGACCTAACCTACCTTAAATAATCTCTTCATTTTACGTAGTTGAAGAGAAAAAAGAGAATCCAGAAATTCAAAAGAGAAATTAAGATGCTATCAGGTTAGTAATTTGGGTTTCTGTTGATCACAGAGATTTTGGAACGAAAAAACTGGTGGTATAGAGATGATGTAACTCCCTGACGGTCTGAAAGAGCCTGGACCTACTGTACCTCGAATATTCCCTTAATTTTTCCTACTTAAAGGGATAAAAGGACAAGAACAAATTTTTATATGGTGACGCTCTTCCCTCCATAAAGAACGCACTCGAGAAATTTGTCATATTTTTCTGACTAAAGGCACAAAAGCGAACCTATGTCTCCGCATTGTGGTTTTTTTAATGCACTTCCGCGTTGGGCTGAAAGTGAATTTTTTATTGCTGAAAACGTAATAAGTGTACAAATAAACCATCGATCGGACTATGGAGTTGAAGAAACAGGCACTCCATTATAACTCCATGGGGAGAACACTCTATCAATCCCCCCCCCACGAGAGACGGGCATCATCCGAAAACAACCCCTTTGCAATTGGATATCATTTCGGCTAATACGCGGCTGAATAATTGAATTATTTTGAAAACATTTGATCGAGTTAAGGGCGAGGATTCACCCCCGTGACGGATTCATATTTTCTGTCATTAAGACGGGGAGGCTGGTATAAAGTTTATTAATTCGCGAGATGGGGCTTGTGGCTTTGAATTATGGTTAATGTTGGCTTGATTGGATGGGATTGTTTTATTTGGGGCGGGTGGGGGTTTTAAAGACTCTTACTGGCCTTGGTCGATTCCTATTTAGGAAAGTGTTTGTTTCAGGTACTACGAGACGGGAAGCTTCAAGGCGGGAGTAATAGGAGGTTCGAAACCGAAAGTGGCGACTCCACCGGTGGTGGACGCCATCGCCAACTACAAACGGGAGAACCCGACCATGTTCGCTTGGGAAATCAGGGATCGGTTGCTCGCCGAAGGAATCTGCTCCCAAGACAACGTACCGAGCGTATCCTCGATAAATAGGTAAGTCAAAGTAACAAATACGAAAATTCGTCAATTTCGTTGCGGAATATGGGGTGGCATTGTTCTAAATGACTTTTAAACGAAGTGCTATTCCGTGTGTCACGTGCCGGGGGTGGAATCGAACGTCGATCGGTCACGTGGCTGGTGTTTATCCCACGCGACTATTTTGACCGCTTTTTGATGACTCTGTGTGTGTGTGTGTGTGCGTGCGGGGGTTGATCTGTTTTTTAGAGGGGGATTATTAGGGTAATAACTCGATGAGTTTTGATAAGGGTATCCAAAACTGCCCCGTTAGTATTAAAGTGGCTGGAAAAGTGAATCATGTACCAGATGGCCTCTTAACATAAATTTCAAATTTACTTTCCATAAAACGAAAAAATGCACGCCCCAGAAAAACGTTTAAAAAAGTAACACTTTCCTGCATAATATGTCCGGGCGCAACCCTTAACTGCCCTCCCGAAGGGGCGGTTCTTTGCACTCGCCAATGCGAAAATAATGTTAATTTAAAAAATATATGAAACAGATGCCCGATATCCTACTGAGACTGCACCATAATTTTAAAAATCCGCCTTCAATTCACTAGTTTTTTTAAATGCTTGGACATTCTTGTAAGGCAGACCCTAAACTACAACTTTGCCTCGTAAGAATGTGTAATATAACAAATTGGAGCTGAGATGTTTCGCAAAAACCTGGTGGACAGTTCGATCACTCAAGTGCCAACACCTAAATTCTAGGATTTCATGAAAAATAATGGGTTTATGAGAAAAATGCTTAAAAGGATGCTTGTAGGACAGATCTTAAGCTACAACTTTGCTTTATAAGAAAGTTTCATATAACCAATAGGAACCGAGATATTGGACGGAAACTTGCTCGTCAGTTCGATCATTCAAGTGCCAACTCCTAAATTCAAATATTGCACGAACAATAATGGGTTTATAAGAAAAATAATTGAGAGCATTCTTGTAGGACAGACCCTAAGGTACAACTTTGCTTTATAAGAAATTTTAATTTAACCAATAGAGACTGAGATATTTTAGAAAAACCTGCTCGTCAATTCGATCACTAAAGTGCCAACACCTAAATTCCAAGATTGCTCTAAAACTAATAGATTTACGAGAAAAATGTATAAATTCATTCTTATAGGTCAGACCCTAATCTACAATTTTGCTTTCTAAGAAAGTTTCATCCAACCTACAGAAACTGAGATATTTCAGGAAAAACTGCTTGTCAATTCGCTCACTCAAGTGCCAACACCTAAATTCTCGAAAATATGTAAAATAATTTTTATAGGGCAGACTCTAATCTACAACTTTCCTTCTTAAGAAAGTTTCATACAGTCTACAGGAGCTAAGATCTCGCCAATGCGAAAATAATGGTAATTTTATAAGATATTAAACAGATGCAGCAAATTGCCCGATATCCTACTGAGACTGCGCCATAATTTTTAGAATCCCCTTTTGATGCAGTTTTTCGTTAAATTTGACCGCCCCATCAGTGGGGACCTGCACGTGCCAGAGTGGCACACCGAATTTAACCGCGTGCCATACAACGTGGCAATCTATATGAATTTTCTATGGTTATTCACTAAATTTATGAAGCGAATATTATATTAAGAGCTCTTTCTTGGGCTTTAAAAGAAAATATACGAACAGACACTTGCAACGGGCTCTGGGACATGGAAGGATAGTTCCAAGGGCATCAAAAGATAACAGAAGTATGACAATGGAAAGAACCTTTAACATCTCGTTCCATAATTCTTATTGCCAATCAATCAAACGAGTAATATAATCTGAATCCATTAAGCAAACAGTTTCGCGCGGCCCCCCTGGGGTTCAACCCAGATACCCCAATCATCGCACATGATAAAACTGAAAGAAGTAAAGTGCCCGGGGGCCGATCGTTCATTCCGATAAAACCATATGTCCCCGAATGTTACATTAGGGCGAATTTGTGAATATCTCAGAAAATGTCGCCATACGGCACCTCGGGGACTGAAAAGACGCGTCGAGCCGATCTAATTTGCCGTCGCCCTCCGCCCCTTGGGCTCCATCCCCCTCACCCCCCAGGGGCCGGTTTTTGATGTAATTGATTGTTTAATTTATTTGTCGATGACCAGTGGACCGGAAGAGATTTTGATTTTAGGGTTGGGGGAGGTAGTTGGAGCGCCAATCGTTTGTACATTTGCGAGTGATTTTTCGGTATTTAAAGGGAAATTGAGTTCGTGAGGTTTCTCTCAAAATAAAACAGACCACGCGACAAAAAGTCGCCATTGTTTCGAGCATCTTCCGTCGTTCTCTCAGCATGGCGTCATGTCCGGTTCCGCTGCTCTCCCCCCATCGAATCTTTATCCCCTGTATTTCCCACCCCCGCAAGCCCCTCGGGGAGGAAGCGGGGAGTCTCCCGCGGAGTTTGCCGTTTGTTTTCTTCTTTGTCTACTTTACGGTGACTTTGTGGTTTTATCGTGGAAATGCCACGATCCAGATTTATCCGGATGCGATGATACGGTTTCGAGAAGCTGGCGTTTTTCTTCGAGGAAATTCGGGAACGTAGCTAAAAAAGCGCTCTAAAGAAACGTTGTGGAGATAAATTTTCGGCAATGGCAAGGTTACTCTGTTTCACTCTATATTACGGTGAAATATTGGCTCTATATTTCTACGCTCTTAGTTGTTTAAGATGCCCGGAGGTTTTCTTATTTTGTTCATGTTTTCGTCGTTAGACTGCTTTTTTAAAAGATAAATTAGAATAAATAAATTGGAGTCACAAGGCTCTATTAATTTATCAACACCTACAACTCTTGATTTCGTAATTAATATTGGGTTTACAAGAAAAATGCTTGAACATTCATGTAGGGTGGAGCCTAAGCTGCAAGTTTGTAGGTAAGAAAGTTTAATATAACCGATAGCAACTTGGATGCTTGACAAAAATCTGCTCGACACTCAAGTGCCAACACCTAAATTGCAAGATTTCAAAAAAAAACAATGGGTGTATTAGCGTTAACTTAGCTTTATAAGAAAATTTAATTTAGCCAACTGGAACTGAGACATATCATGAAAACATGGTCGACAGTTTGATCACTCAAGTGCCAACATCTAAATTCCAAGATATCTCTAAAACTAATTGTTTTACCAGAAAATACTTAGGATCATTCATATAAAGCAGACTCTAATTCGCAACTTTCTTCTCTAATAAAATTTGATACAACCAACAGGAAACGAGATATTTGTCAAAAACTCTACTACCCTAAGAGCTCCAGTAGCTCCTCCATTAATTCCTTCAAATAATTGATCTCAAAAACCTGGAACTTCACATTAATAATTCCTTAAATTGCCACAAAGGGAAAATCTCAAGTTAACCATCCAAACAGCGAAGTTATTCTGCAATTCTCGCCACACCCCCTCGAAACTACCCGAGCGAATCGAAATGATCTCAAACACTCACTCTTTGATTGCAACCACTGGCTGCCACGCACTTTCACGCCGAGGGGGGAAAACCGTCGCTCATTTCACGGATTCCGGTGGGGAGCAGCGGGGGGGCAACCCGGGGGAGGAGTGAATTATGGGGCAAATTATTAATAAGCTGCGGCGGTGGAGCAAATTAAGTTGCGGCAACCGAACGTCGAGCCACTTAGTCCCCCTCTAATGCTAAGGGATGAAGCTAATTGGGTTTGTAAGCTTTGCGGAGTTGTATGACTGACTTTATCTCTTTAATTGAACCAAAAAAAAAAGAGTTCTAAAAATATGACTTCAAACAAACGTGATGTGCCTTTAACGATCGAAGTGTGACCAACATATTTATAAACCCCCCTTGAACAAATAAAGGCAACCAGGTCTTGTTGTCACACATGGCGGACCGTATCGGATGCCTTTGCACGATCCCCGAATTCCGATAGATTGAGCGCCAAGTTCTCTCTTCTGTAACGCGGTTTCGTTATACTTCGTTGTAGTGTTTGGTGTGCCCACCAAGCCGGAAAAAAAATTATGTAGCACAGATATCCACTTGTGTTTGATAAGAGCCCAATCTGTGTGTTTACCGATGTATATTTCGGGCGAGGAAATGTTTAATACACTTAACTCGGTCGTTTTCCATGGACGTTAAGTTCGTTTTATTGCGACTTTCAAGCCTCTTTGTTGCTATTTATGTCACCGGGAGGCTCAAAGAGAGTAACGTATCCGAAGAAGAAAATTGGTTATAGGTCGCGGATGCTCCAGACACAAGAGGCAATTCCTAAATTTCAAAGTTTCTTGAGAAGTAATGGGTTTATGAGGAAAATGCTTAAGGGTATTCTTGTAGGGCAGGCCCTAAGGTACAGCTTTGCTTCATAAATAAGTTTATTAGAGATATTTGACAAAAATCTGCTCGTCAGTTCACTCTCTCAAGTACCAACTCCTAAATTTCAAGATTGCACGAAAAATATTTTTATATAAATGAAAGAACATAATTTTCTTAGTAAAAAAGTTTATTTACACTAACAGCCTAAACCTGAAAATAACAAAGTTATAGCGATATTAATTTCGCCACTATTAACTGGTCGGACGGAGGACTGAACGATGCGAATATACACTGACTGGCAAAATTCAATTAAATGGTGTATTTGAACCATATTTATTTGAGAGAAAATTAAATTGATGTGACCTCAACAACAAGTCACAGGTCTTCTGTCTAGTAGATCCTGTCAGTTTTGCATCATTTGCATTAGTGGTCATAAGGGGTAAAATAGGAGATGCAGTTAAAGATTGAGATAAAATGGTTTTATAGGAAAAATGGTCAGGAGCTTTCTGGTAAGACAGATCCTAAGCTACAACTTTGCTTCATAAAAAATTTTAATATAGCCAATAGGAACTTCGATGTTTGACAAAAACCTGCTCGTCAGCTCAGTCACCCAAGTGTCAACTCTTAAATTCCAAGATTGCACGAAAAATAACTTATGAGAAAAATGGTTAGGAGCATTCTTGTAGAACAGAACCTAGTCTACAACTTTGCCTTTTAAGAAAGTGTAATTTAATCAATAGGAACTGAGATTTTTGATAAAAACCTGCTCGTCAGTTCAATCACTCCAGTGCCAACACCTAAATTTCAAGATTGCTTGAAAAATAATGGGTTAATGAGAAAAATGCTTAAGAGCATTCTTGTAGGATAGATCCCAGGCTACAACTTTTCTTCATAAGAAATTTTAAGAATTGAACCAACAGGAACTGAGATATTTGACAAAAACCTGCTCGTCAGTTCAATCACCCAGATGCCAAGTCGTAAACTCCATTGGGTTCTTGGAAAAAATGGATAAGAGGTGTCGCCACTCTGATGGTGTTGAAAGAACTCTAAATCCTCCATCCTCCCCGGATCCCTCTTACCACCCAACTATAATACACTCAGGCATCGATAAACTTTCGAAACTTTACTTAACGCCGTTAACAAGAAAAGACAAACAATCCGGGGAACCGAAAGTCCTCATTACCGTTACCAGAAAAGGAAGGAGAAGAACGTGGAGGAAAAGGAGGCGCGTTTATGCAAATGGCGGAGGCCGTTTTGCGGGCGTCTCGGTGATCGGCGCTCGTCTCGCGAATCTGAGACGCAGCCAACCGTTCCGGAACCGGCTTTCTTCTCCTATTGATTTTCCACGAGACTCCAAATCGGTCCAATCTCCCTCAGACTCCCACCTCCCTTCCACCCACCCACGAAAGCCCGAGAAAAGGTGAAAAAGGAGAGAGGAAAAAAACCTTAATCATCCCACTTCTGAATTCGAGTATGTTAAGACCGTATTTAAACGAGATTACGTTTGTAATCCCTTTGCTTATACGGTACGGTATGTTGTTATAAGCGGGCTCCGAGGGCAACAAATCTAACAGGGTAACAATGGGGGTTGTAACAATGGTTGACACTTCAATACGGCAAATATTTGCACCGACCGGTGGATGGAATTGTGTCTTTTGGGTTTCGGGGGTTGAGGAACGGACCGCACTGATTCGGTCAGAAATGTACCTGAAAAAAGGCTACCCTAGTCGATTCCTACGCCACTGGCATATGCCAAGCAGCTGTATCAGTGTCACCGGCGATGATTCGACAATAGAGGGACTCAATAATGGGAAGTCTATTAAAATAGACTTTGGATTCTATAGAATAACAAGGATATAATGCCTGAGAAGCGGTAGTTCATTAAATTGTTTATGGGACACTTTGGAAAAGTCAGCGGGGGGTGAAGTACGGAAGGGCGAGGGGTGCCCTCTATAGGTGTTTCTCTTCGGGGTTTTTAACGTATAATCAGTTTTAATTGTCGTTCGTCGCCCCAAAAAATAATTGGCGATAATAAAAAATCGTCAATATTAGCTTATCACTTATCGCGACGTGTAATACGGGTCAGGACAACTGTTCGGCAAATCAATTACGGTTTACTTTATCATGATCAATTGCCGACACCAAATCCCTGTTTCATCATATTAAAAATCCATCACACTGAAAACACAGTTTTTACAAATTTATCCCGGTGTGCGTGTATCAATTCCGCGCGATTAAGGGTCGAATAACAACCCCCTATCGGGCCCTTAGAGGGCCACTTAAAGTAAATTGTTTGACAATTCCGTCGAGTCGGCCTAATCCAAATCATCGGTGACGCGACGTAGGCCCCTCAAAGGGTATAAAGCGGGACTTTAAAAGGAAATTCATACGCTTTCGTAACTGACGGGGCCCTTTTGTGCGGCCGGCATTAAGGGATTGTCACATTTTATCGAGATATGTTCGAGGAAATATCAGCTTTGGGTTGATTTATTTGCCAAGCACAAGGGACAGAAGTTAAATCTCTTCTAAATTTCTAGATCCTTGCATTAATTGCGTGCATATGTTATGGACAACCGTTCAGTTTTCCTTGCGACCTATTCGTTATATTCTCGAATCGTTCAGTCCTCCGTCCGACTGGTTAAACTAACCTCAGATTTCGTTGACGATCGCAATAATACGGCGCTTGTCGTTTGTATTTGACAAAATCTCGACAACCTCTCATTCATAAACTGTTGGATCTCCTTGAATTTAAATATTTTTTTCATTTCAGGATTGTAAGGAACAAGGCGGCAGAAAAAGCGAAACATGCGCACCAAGTAGCCACCAGTGTCGGCTCGTCGAATTCCCCCGGAGGGGTGTCGGTGATCGCGCACGCGCCCTCTACCCAATTAAGTGAACCCCGATCAGGGGCGTACAGCATCAACGGGATTTTGGGGCTGCAACACGACCCCAACGGAAATAGTATTAAGAGGAAACGAATAGATGACCACGGTAAGTTTCTCATAAGTTCCGGTCCAAGTTTCTAAGGGTTCCCGGCCGATATAATAGACGAAGGGTTAAGATTGGCCATTTAAAATGATTTATTTCGCTTTAATTTGAAACAACGAGGTTAATACAACGGTTGCGGCAAGTTTGTATAGGGGAAGGGCAAAAAAAAAGAAAAACGTGTCAATGTAATCGTAAAACGGTTAAAAGTAACCCGGTAATTTCGCATTTCCAAATCGAAAATCTACCGAAACCGTATAGAAATCAGTCGGCGGAGACGATTGATTGCGGAATCGGTTAGTAGGGACTTTGCGCAACGCTTGAATCGGGGTTATTGAAAAAACCATTGTGAAAAAATGTGCATTTTTTTGGGGTCGTCTTGATTTGACTTTGGTTATGTCTGATTTACTGTTAAAAATTGCGTGAAACATACCAAGCTGTAACTAGCTGTATGAGTAAACTACCAGGTCCAAAAAAAAAAACTTCAAACTATTAAAAGAGGAATTGGTTTTCAATCTTCATATAGGTACGTAAGTTTCCCTGTTAGTCAATTCTCTTGAATTTCCTTGAACAAGCTCTAGTTTTCTTAGATTTTCTTATAAAAATAGCTTTGATAAATTTCACTCTATTCCCTTCATTTTTATCTGTTTCTTTGGATACATTCGGGTAGGCTACACTTCCTACATAAACTAGGCTACACAACTTACATCCTATATCATCGATATTGGTCCACTAAAGCAAGAAAAGAACCGAAAATCCAAAACAAATTTCCTCCATTATTAAAAACATATACCGAAACAGCTTTCATATCCAAAAGCCCTCTCAAATACCGGAGGGGTTCGACGTAGGGAAAGGGGGGCGGCGGCAGGCAATCCGCCCCCCTGACAAACATCAATGGGGGGGAAGGGCGGTTGCGGTCCCTATGGCAACGGCGTCGCGTCTTGACGGCATACGGCGCCCCCATTGGTCAGATCGGGGGCCGCCAACTTGATTTACGCTGATGGGACCAGATGAGAGGTAATCATAAAAATCAGTCCTCGCTTTCTCCTGCCTTCCCCCCCGGCCCTTACCACCCTTAGCCCCAACCAACCGCCCTTATGGCTAAAGTGGTTTTTGTTTTTACCGAGAGCGAAAAAACAGGGAAATAAAAGGGAGATTGTACAGGGTGATGCTGTCGAAAGCCTCCGATCGCTCAATGAAGACGAATAGAGAAAAAAACAACGGTAAATAATGCCCTTCAGGGTAATAAATAACCGGGAGGGACCCTAAATTGTCAAAATATAAATTTATAAATCTTACGGATGCTGATCACGACCAGGCCCGGTGCTCACCATCCGTGAACGCTGACGTAACGATGTGCCATATGAGACCGTGTGTTCGCAACTTTGTCATACTGATTTAACATATTTATTGCCATTTAAGGGACCTTTGAAAAAAAAAATGGGACCCAAGGCGTCATGGTTCAAAGGTGAAAAGTTGGATGATCCTTTGTCTTGAACCTAATTACCCTACTGGATCCTCCATCGGGATTCCCTAGAGTATCCGTCCGTTTAAAAATCATAAAATCCCAAAAAAACGAAGTAAACAATCCCCACGTCGAGACAATAAACGTGCCTCTCCACTTTGGCCAAATCTGTTGCAAGCAACTTTTCGTCGTTTTGTTTTTTTCTCCATCCCGTTCCCGAAGGCCCGATGGACGCTTTGTTCCCGTTTTAAATGCCAAAAAGAGGGAAACGTAATCTCAACCCTTCCGGGAGCACAGTCCCCACGAAATGATTAATTTTTCCTCTTTGCAGCGTTGATTGTTTCGTTCAAACTGCGGCCATGACATGCTTGAAAGTGGAAAAGAATATGTTTCCTGGATAATAATCATCAACAAGTTACTTGATTAATGACATAAAAGATTAATTGTCATAAGATGAGTCTTTTGTATCTCACTTCTGATTTAACGCTCGACTCTCCTATATCCCACTGCTGATTTAATTAACGTTTTGGGGCAAAAAAAAATTTCCTGCATCCAGAAATGTCCGACACGTCCGTCGTTGTTGCCGGTGCCAACACGTATTAAGAAGACAAATTCGCGGTCCAACAAAGGCGTCTCTATTCGGTCGTGGCCAAATGAGCGTCGCGGTGACGTCACGCACCGGCGCCCGTCCGTTTTTCCACTAATTGGACCAGAAATGTGACGGCTAATTTCGTAGTCACCGCCTCACTCCGAAAATTAATAATAAACTCGCCTGGGCTCGGATCCGATAAATAAGCGGGTCCCCCGTTTTCCTCTTTTCAATTCCCGATCATCGAAAACAACGCGTTTATATTATAGTAGCGATTACGCAAAACGTTTTGATTTGATTTCCCCGCGGGTAAGGAGGGGTCGTCGTCGTGTATTGTGTGTTCGCCCCTCGGTATTATGTGACATTTAAAAGTTGCTCTTTTGGCTCCCCGGGTGCCGATTTCAACCCCTCTTTGTAAAGTTGAGGCGGTGTAGGTTTGGCTTTTAATTTAAAGGATTGCCTATGAATTGAAATCCTAATAAATCCTCCTAAATCCTAAGGAGTTGTAAAACGATCCACTAAGTTTTTGAGTTACCTAGGCATGAATAAGTCAATTATTTTAGCACACCAGGTTCGTAAAATAAGTCTGTCTTATTTGTCTTTTTCTACTTCCTGCTTCTTCTTTTATCTCAAGAGAAATTATAAATAATTCCAGGCATTCCGAAGCACTAAAGGTTCTTTGGTTGCCACGTCATCACTTCGACACCCTATGAGTATTCCTACATTTCCCAAGTCAAATGCTCAAAAGATTGACTTGGTAAGATCACCGTCATTAAGACGTTCCTGGTAAATAAAAGAATTATTCCAGGCACACCAAGTTCGTAGAATTAGTCTGTCTTATTTGTCTTCTTCTACTGCCTCGTCATCGCCTGTTTCTTTTCATATCTCAAAAGAAATTATAAATTATTCCAGGCACTCGAAAGCACTAAAGGTTCTTTGGTTGCCACGTCATCACTTCGACTTCCTATGAGTATTCCTACATTTCCCAAGTCAAATGCTCAAAAGATTGACTTGGTAAGATCACCGTCATTAAGAGTTTTCCTGGTAAGGAAAAGAATTATTCCAGGCACACCAAGTTCGTAGCATTAGTCTGCTTTTACGTTAGGTCCTTCGTTTTCTTTTATCACTACCTACATTAATTAGAAATTATTCATTCCATTAGAGATTATTATAGGCTCTCCAAAGCATTAAAGATTCTTTGGTTTCCACTTGGTCACTTCGTCTCCCTATGAATATTCCTAGATTTCCCAATTTTCCAAGTCAAATGGTCAAAGTATTGAGATGCATTGTCAAAAGATCCTGACCAAAGGAGCACTTAAACATAGAGATCACAGATGGACTGCTAATATAATAGGAGCATGAGTCCAGAGGTTTTTAGCAATAGTTGAGGGCTTGTACATGAGGTTTGCTTCAATGTGCTGTGGACTAGAGGCACAACTCTACAGCGAAGGCATTCCTAGCTGTAGATTAAGAAAAAAGGCTTTTCTTTTGTTGATGTGGGTGTGATTTTGCTAGCTCTACATTTTTTCATCTCGTTGTTTAGTCTTTAAGTAAATAAAACACTAGTAATTAACTAAGATACTTTAATAACTGAAACCTTCTCATTTTAACACAATTCGTAACAAGCCTAAGACATGTGAATTGAGCCTAATCTCTCATAATATTTGACACTTGTCATTACTTATCATCGAGCGTAGAATGCTAAAGGTGAATTCACATGAATTTGTAACGGAATAACTAACTCACGATACTTTCTGCTGTCGAGGTTTCTTTTTCTCGGCATTCATCTGCTATTTATTCTTCCTCTTCTGCTTCTACTATTGCTATTAATTTAATATTTGAATGTAGACAACCTTATAGATTCGTTTGAGTAATTTTTTGGCCAATAATGTCCACTTTTAACGTATTATATCTAATTACAGTTTAAAATTGGGGAAATTTAATTAATAGTCGCAAAACGGCAAATGAAGCATAGATCACGAAATTTATACGGCCTATGAAAATAATTAAACTAAACCCGACGGCCCCCATTGTCCCGGCAAAATGAAATTTCGCAAAATATAGATAATAAAACATATCCCGCGGGATAGGTTCAATTAATGGTGAAATATAATGGGATTTCGAGCCGGTGGGCTCTCTCGCGCTCGAGATTGTAAACCGGCAATCCCGACTGGACCCGGTGTCCTTTGTCGCCCTCGACATTATAACCCGATTAGAATTATAGATATACATAGTATGTATATTCTCTCGTTTTGTTTGCTTTAATTTTGTTCCTATTTTAAATTGATTTAGTTTTAGTTATTGGCCAATAAAATGAGTTTCGAGCCTGAATTCGTATTTTGATTTGAACGCTCGGTTAAACGGAGACAATGGAACCTTTTATTTATTTCAAAAAGCACGAAAATTGATTTGATTTCTTCTTTTTCTCAAGCTTCTATAAGTTCTTCCTTGTTATCATCAGTGAGTTCCTTTTTGCCCATTTCTGTATCATGATCTTAAAGTCCTCAGTCTGTGCCATCTATTTCTTCCTGTAAAAGTTCAATTTCTTCTCTTCTTCTGCTCTTTCCATTCACGTTTTATCAAGTGGACCACCACGGGGTCCTGGCTTGATTAATGTGTAAAATTTAACAATATCGGAATTAAGTTCAATTAAAGCCCCCCCAAATTGTACACGTTCGGTCACAAACGGTTTCCGTAAATAACGAACGCCCTATGACCGAAAAGCATCATCGAATCGGGCGGATTTCATAAAGAGCAGAGAGACCGATCGGGTCCATTATTTCTTCCGTGATTTATCAGGGTCGGTGTATCCGTTATTGCGTTTATATTGACTGGTATGGCCGGCGCGACATCATCATCATGATCATCCGAACCTTTCGTGGGGCCCCATTTTTCGAATAAATCCCATTGTCGATGTCGTTGTTATTGTTGTATTTCGGCTTCCCCCTTTTCGATTGCTTTATCAAAAACTGCGCCACTGTTATTATAGACTTTTAGCATTATTTTGTTTGTTTGTTTTGTTTCAGATGAAAACAGAGATCTCAACGGGCACCACGACGACGATATCAAAAGACAACGGTCGCAGTACAACGGGGACCCCTTATATTCGAACGTAAGTCTTGACGTTATTTATACAACAAAGTCGTATTTGAGCAAAACGAAAAACCCATTAGTTACTCCAATTTTCCACGGTCTCGATTCGGATCGAACGAGCGACTTTCTATCAAGTAATAAGGATGCATTCGTGTTTATATGCCCATACATACATACACAATATGTTATTTTGTTTTATTTATTGTTATTAGCATCCGAGTTTACTTCATTTAGTTTTCTACGCAATTACCACGGGACATGAAATGGCCACTGCTCCGATTTTGCAAATCAGTTTTGATTACTTCCACGTCAGTAATAATTATTATTCTCTCTTTCTCTCTCTCTCTCTCTCTCTCTCTCTGTTTACGCGATTTAATTATATTAAAATAATTGTTTTTTCCTCTTCCTTTATTTGTATTAATTCCCATTTAAAATTCAAATTTTAATTTTACTGAATTTCCACTTCAAAGGACCGCAGTACCAAATGCAATGATCTTCAAGTGACCACTCATTTTGAAATGCTGCAGATTCCATACTAGTTGGAATATTTGTATGAAATAACGTGAATGATATTCAGAAATCTGTGCAGTATAATAACAGTTCAGATTTAAATTTGTCCAGGTAGAAATTTAAAAAATATCAGACTTCGCATGGAGTGCCATGCAAGATTAATGTTCGATCTTCAAGGTGACCATTCAATTCGAAGTGCCACAGATTCAAAACTACCTGGATTATTCTTGTAAAATGATATGCATAATGTTCAGAAATCTGTGCAGTACAATAACTATTCAGATCTAAATTTGTCCAGGCAAAAATTTTAAAAATATCAGACTTCGCATGGAGTAAGGTCCAAGAGTAGTATTTTACATTTAAGGTGACAACTAACTTCGAATTACCACAGATTCAAAGCTACCTGGAATATTCTTATAAAGTATCATGCAGAATATTCAGAAACCTGCGCAGTATAATAACTATTCAGATTTAGATTTATTTAGAAAGATATTAAATAAATATCAGACTTAGCATGAAGTGAGGTCCAAGAACAATGTTCGATCTTTAAGGTGACCACTTACTTCGAAGTGCCACTGTTTAAAAACTAGTGAGAATATTTTCATGAAGTAAAAAGCATAATATTCAGTAAATTATACTCTATCATAACCATTTAAGGTCCAAGCGTATTTCTCTAATATATCCTTATAGCAAAGAACCAAACCTTAAAAAAAAAACAATTTTTTTCCAGCTTTGGTCAAGCAAATGGTCAATAAAAGACGAGCACAAACTGCTTTCCGAGCTGGGGGGTGCGGGTACCACCACGGGTCAATCGGGAGGCTACTACGACCCCCACGGGGGTTTTTCGGGGGTGACGGGGGTCACCTCGGCGGCGGACATCTACGACACCATTAACACCATGAGCCAGAGCGGTCAGAATATTTATACGCCCCCCTTGGCGGGGTCGTTAGGTGAGTTGTGTTTAAAAAAAGTGTGATGCATGTATGTTTTTTATCGGTGCAGGTGTAAGGGGTGTTGAATTTAGGAAAATTATTCGAAATTTAAGGCCCATCTTGGTTTAGGTTCCAGTTCTTTAACACCCCTGGCGCCCATAACCATGCATGAAATGAAAATAGAGACAACGAGACTTATAGATCCCACCAAATACGATCCGTCAATGTCACCGTATCATTCAGGTAAATGTCAGCTTCAGTTTGCCACTGGCATGGATTTGCTTATCTCGCGTATATATTTTTGTATTCGCTGAGATTATTAAAATGAGCGCAAAAAAAAACTAATTTCCATTGCAGGTTTCTATTAATTGAATCGGCTTAATGAATAATAATTAACTTTTTTCAGTTCCTTGATACTATCCGCGGTTATTAAGGTTTATTTATTATGTTTGCTTGAATAATAGTGTTTTATTTGATGTAAATTTTAATTGGTACAAGAATATTTATTTTTTTAAGATTACGGATAATTTATTTACTGGCTGAGGGAGCCAATTGTAATTTAGGACAAGGACGATGTCTGATCTTCAAAGTAACCACTCGTTTCAAAGAGCTTTAACTAGATAACCAGTTGGAATATATTGAATGAATTAAAATGCATGATATTCATACATTTATACTTTACAAATAATGTTTAAAGCCTCAAATAGTCTAAGAACAAATTTCAGAAATATCGGACTTTTAGGCGGCGGTGTCCAAAAAGAAGGTTTGACCTCGAAGGTGACCACTCAGTTCAAAGTGTTGTATCTAAAAAACTAGTTGGATTAATCTCTCCAAATAAATGACATAATATTCCCTTAGTTATGCACAACAAATAATGCTTAAGATTCTTAAAATACGAAAACAAGATTCAGAGATATCAAGGTTTTTATGTACTGATGCCCAAAAAGAATATTTGACCACGAAGGTATACACTCAGCTCAAAGTGCTGTAACTAAAAACCTAATTAGAATATTCTCTTTGAATTAAATACATAATATTTCTATATTTATACCATACAAATAATGCTCTCAAATTCTTAAAATCGAAAAAACAAGTCCCAGAGATATCGACCTTCTTATGCAGTGATGCCCAAAAAGAATGTTTGATCACGAAGGTGATCACTCAGTTCAAAGTGCTGTAACTAAAAAACTAGTTGGAGCATTCTCTTCAAATAAACTACATAACATTCCTGTATTTATAGAGAAAAAATAATGCTTAAGATTCTTAAAATCCAGAAACAAGTTTCAGAGATATCGGCCTTCCTCTGGAGTGGTGTGAAATATTATGAATTAAAATACATAATATTTCTATATTTATACATTACAAATATGCTCAAAAATTCTTAAAATCGAAAAACAAGTCCCAGAGATATCGACCTTCTTATGCAGTGATGCCCAAAAAGAATGTTTGACTCTCACGAGATGTGTTTCAAAGTGCTATAACTAAAAAACTAGTCGAAACATTCTCTTCAAATAAACTCCATAATATTTCTGTAGTTATAAAGAATAAATAATACTTAAGATTCTTAAAATCCAAAAACAAGTTTCAGAAATATCGATCTTCTTATGCAGTGGTGTTCATAAAGAATGTTTGACCACGAAGGTGACGACTCAATTTAGAGTGCTGTAACTAAATAACTAATTAGAAAATTTTATTCAAATAAAATACATGATATTTCTGTATTTATACAGAATAAATAATGCTTAAGATTCTTAAGATCCAAAAACAAGTTTCAGAGATATCGACCTTCTTATGCAGTGGTGCCCAAAAAGAATGTTTGCCTTCGAAAGTGACCACTCAGTTCAAAGTGCTGTAACTAAATAGCTAATTGGAATATTTTGTTTAAACAAAATACATGATATTTCTGTATTTATACGTAACTAATAATCTTTAAGATTCTGAAAATCCAATTACAAGTTTTAGAGATATCGGCCTTCTTATACAGTGGTGTCCAAAAAGAATATTTGCCTTTGAAGATGACCACTCAGTTCAAAGTGCTGTAACTTAAAAACTAGCCGCAATATTCTTATGAAACAAGAACCATATTCTTTAAAATATAATATACAAGTATCCTCAAGCCATAAACATTCTTGTACCTATCCAGAAACCTATATAATCCAGGTTCTTAGCCACTCAGCGCCCCAACTTTATAATTTAATTTTTTTTTGCTATTTTTTGCATTTTGTTGCATGCATTTTTGTTTTTTTTTTCTTTCCGACCCCGTAGCGAACGAAAACAACTCGCCCTACATGAACCATCAGGTGGAAAACGGCTCGCCCTCGTTACCGCTCGCATTACCGGCCGAGCCGGCTACGAGTCAGGCGGCGGGTTCGCCCGATCCCGCCGCCTTGACCGTCCTACAGCCCACCGGTACCGGCCAGGTTGCCGCGCAGCATTACAGCACCATGTTGCCGAGTTTCGCCGGATATTCTGCGGGTAAGTATTTAATGAGCCGCCGCGCATCACTGTGCTACAGCTCGGTTGTGTTTGCTTGTTTTTTTTTTGTTTGTTCAGACCTTTAGGCGTGATCAGGTAAGTGGAACACTCAAAATTTAAAGGAGTCTCGATTAAAGGGCGATGCCATTAAAGCAAATCGTTTATTCCAGGCACGACGGTGGTCCCAGGTACAGATTACGCGTACAGTACAGCCTATAGCCAGTACGGAGCCGCCTACGGTACCTACGGTTACGGATCAGCCTCCAGCGGGTTACTCAGTAAGTAAACAGTGAGTATTAGTAGAATTAATTTAATTAGCAAAACAGAAAAACATGTCTTAAAAAACGTTTGAAAATTAATTGAATTCAAGGACTTGATAGGATGCCTATTTCAGATACAGCTTACTACTACAGCAACGGCAACGACTTGGTGACGAGCACGGAACCGAACGCGGCCGAGCAGAGCAGCCGAAGTCCGCTCGCGGCCACTCGTGCGAACTCGTTGGCCTCCGCCAACTCGCCAACCGAGAGCGGCGGCGCCTGTTTGAAAACCGAAACGATTTTCCCGCCAGATTTGAATCTGGGCTGAGCGAGGACGAGCGCGCGCGCGGTGAATTTTTAGGGGCCAAAACGTATTTTACGATCGATTATTTTTCTCTTTAGAAGTGAACAAAATTACGGAGATTTTATTTATATTTTAAGATTTACCGGAAATGTGTAGTGAGTCAACCTGTGGCGAGTTTTCAGTAGAAAAAAACAACTTTTTGAGGGAGTTTTTATGGCGCAGGCGCCCTATTCGATCTCAATTCGGGGCTCTAAATTCTCCCTATACATTTCTAGTAAGATAAGTTAATTGTACAGTAACCAAAAAATGAATCAACTTAACGAAACCTGTAAAAAATCGACCGAAATGTTGAAATTCGATCGATTTTATTGTATATTTATTTAATTGTTGTTATTTTTTTTGTATAAAAGTTTTTAATTCAGCCGCTAGTGTTTTTAATTTTACACCAAAGAGTTTTTTTCTGTTAGATATGAACTATTGTATAAACGTATATATAGCACGTCGTATATCATATCAAAACTTTAAAAATGGTTTTTTAAATTAGGAAAAAATATTGAAGGGAGAGCGACAATATGGAGGTAAAGAGGGCTAGGTAGAGAGAAAATAAAAGACGTTTCTGCTTGATGAAGCTAACGCCCTCAATACTCCCTTTATATTTTTTATTTAAAAATTGTTTTTAAGTCTGTAGTTAGTAGGTGTTTTTTTTAATTATTTATGTCTTGCACTCATGTTGGTCAAATTTCAAAAAATCACCCTGTATTCACAAGCTAGTCAACCATATTAACAGAACCGTACTTAATTTTTTCTCTAATTGTGTGTTACCGCTTCGCTGTACAGATTTATTTTTGTAAATACACCTATTTTCTACCTAATTTTTTAAGTCCCCATAAAGTGTAATTTATTTCATATTATTTTCACCTGTTTTTTTGTTTGTTTGTTTGTGTAATAATGTACCAAAGAGCCAGAGAAAGAGAGACCGTTTCTGTGCAGGTCCGGCTGTTAAAATACTCGGAAAAAATTCCCAGTGCAATAAACACGCCCTCTAAACGTCCCTTTTAGTTATAACCTAAAATAAAATTTAAAAGATCTCTACAAGAATATGACTATAGCATGTTTAAAGGGCGCAAGTTTATATCAAATATAACACATTTTTTCCCAGTATTCTAAAGGTCCTATAATTGTAACTATATTGTATTTAAAAATGTGATAGGCCGAAAACCGATTTTTTAGGCCCTGTAAAATGTATGTATGTACTTGCCCCCTCCGTAAAAGAAAATAACCAGAAAAAAAAGTAATTTAATTAAGTAATTTAAAACAGATGAACCTGTCACATTCACTCATTTAGCTGTAGGCAGTTTATATTTAGAGAAATAAAGAAAATATTGAGGAAACTATAGTTTTATTAGGGTGACCACCTACTTCAAAGTGCTGTAACTAAAAAACTAGTTGAAGTATTCTCTTTAAATAAAATACATATTATTCCTCTATTTATACAAAGCAAATAATGCTTTAGATTTTTCAAATCCAAAAACGAGTTTCAGAGATATTGGTGCGCACTCAGTTGAAAGTGCTGTAATTCAAAATCAATTGGTGTATCTTCATGGAATAAAATAGACAATATTCCCTTATTTATTAAAAACAAATAATGCTTTAGATTCTTAAAATTCAAGAACAAGTTTTAGCGATATCCGACTTGTTATGCAGTTATGCCCAAAAATAATGTTTGACTTCGAAGGTGACCACCCAGTTCAAAGTACTGTAACTAAAAAATCGGTTGGAATATTCCCTTCAAATAAAATACATATTATTCCTTTACTTATACAAAACAAATTATGCTTTAGATTCTTAAAATCCAAAAACAAGTTTTAGCGATATCGATCTTCTTATGCAGTGGTGCCCAAAAAGAATGTTTGATCTTGAAAGTGACCACCTAGTTCAAAGTGCTGTAACTAAAAAACTAGATGGAATACTCTCTTCCAATAAAAAAGAGAATATTTCTTTATGTATACAAAAAAAATAATGCTTCAGATTTTTAAAATCCAAAAACAAGTTTCAGAAGTAACCCCCTTCTTATGCAGTGATTCCCAAAAAGAACGTTTCACCTCGAATCTGACCACTAAGTTCAAAGTAACGTAACTAGAAAACTAGTTGGAATATTCACTTCAAATAAAATACGAAATTTTCCCTTATTTATACAAAACAAATAATGCTTTAGATTTTTAAAACCCAAAAACAAGTTTCAGAAATATTAATCTTCTTATGCAGTAGCGCCCAGAAAGAACGTTTGGCCTCGAAGGTGACCACTCAGTTCAAAGTGCTGTAACTAAAAAACTACTTGGAATATCGTCATCACTAATAAAGTTCCATCCTCTTTTTACTTTATTACCTTTATTTATTAATTTGCTTTCACTAAAACCTAATCTACTCTCCTTATTCCACCCTGGAAATACGATTCCTCGCTTTAGGATATAAAGAAATATGCGATATATTGACACTTTCCATCTCCTTTGTCAAATTCTCATTGGGCCTTACAGGTTTAAAACTGGACCCGATAGTAATCGTTTTTCCAATGTTAAACTTATCCAGGGTGGGTGGGGAGACCTTCTTCGGGGGTTTGAACGATCGAATCATATTTTCCGGCAAATTCTTCGACTTTTCCAATACGGTTTTTTGCTTTTCTTTTAAGCCCTTTCGCCTGTAATACAACACCTCACCTGCCAAAGTGACCATTGCCAATGCCAACCCGAACAGGGTCGCAATAAATACACCACCTAAAAAGGTCAAAATTAACTGCCTTATAAAATTAATATGATAAATTACCTAAGCTCTCGAGGGTAATACCCTCGTTATCGTCAGTACTGGGACAGTCACCCCTTGCAGAATTATTCCAGTACTTGGCTTGCAAATATTCAAAAAAGCGCTCTTTTTGAAGATCTAAAATCCTGAAATAATCCCTAATTCATACCCCCTGATTTAAAAAATTGAAATCCTTACACTTTGCTCAAGTCGTCCTGCAAATGGCTGCCCTGTTGCACAGCCACCGCATAAGGTTTTTCCGCAAACACCTCACCGACCTCGGTGAGGTTACAATTCTTACTGATTTCATACTTAATTTCACTTGAATCGTGGATAAAGGCAAAATCGGCATCTAAAATATTTATAGGGTCACAGGACCTCAGCACACTTTACAAATGACCTACCCAATCTTTCGTTGGTGATTCTGAACCCTTCAGAAGCGTTTTGCACGGGAATCGAGTCGTTGATGGCCAACAAAATGTGCCCATATTGCTCCCTGATTGGATAATCCCAGACCCGGTATCTTGTGTCATCCGTGGAGGCGTTTAACGTTAATTCCTTCCACATTCTACAAATTGTTCGAGAATAAGTCTCCTGATCCCACTTCTGATTACTTAAACACCAAACACATACGAGCCAGTATATGAATATTTAAGAGAAAGAAAAAGGTGAATGGACAAGACAAGAAAGCTCAAAGCTCACTGACACATAGGCGAACGAAAGCTGCACGCGACGAAAGCTTTAGGATCTGTGAAAGAATGGTGAATGTTTCGGACAAATTCCACTCACCTATACAAAGTATCTTCGGCAAATTTCATATTAATAAAATATTGGTGAGTATCAGAGTCCTGGACCACCGTATAATTGATTCTCGATTGTCTGGCTAATTGTTCCAGAGACTGCACTGGAGCCTTAAAAAAAAATTACCTCTATTACCAGGGTGATCTTCGATCCAAGGGATTTGATCCTACCTGCATTCTTTCCACAGTCAAAAAGGCTGCTAAGTTAGCAGTAAAAGTGGCCAACATTAATACGACAAAGAGCCAATAGGCGGCTACCAAGGTTCGTCCCGATAGGGCCTTTGGGGCCTCGCCTCCCCCTTGAGGAGTAAAAGATGTTAAGGCGAACCAGAAGCTTTCTTTAAGGGTAAACTCCCTATAAAAAAAATCACTAATATATCAACCACAACCAAATTCTTTACTAGAATACCTGCAAGGGTATGGATAAGCCTTCTTATTATTCCTAGCACTATAGGGAGAGTATTTATCCAGAAACCAGACCATAAAACCAGTCACTATTAGGGCAGCCACAATACTTAACCAAACCTCCAATTTAAGCACTGTCATAAACTTAAAGAGGGAAGTTTTCCTTACAGGCTTCCTCATAACTAAAATATTTAGATTCAAAAGGGGTCTTAACCTCTAAAAGTATTACCTATAGTTATTCCAGTTTGCTCAAAGTAAGGAGCTACGAAATCAATGACCTCCTCTTTGTCGGCGGTCATTATTATGGCTGTTACAGCCAAGTCAGTATCCTAAAATGCCTCCAATAGAGAAGAAAATTTATGTCCAGACAAACCCTTACCCCTATGGCCAAATCCCCAACCACCCCGTTCCAGGTCCCGTTAACTTTCTCCCCGAAGGTGCCCTCTTTAGGTTCCACAAACTCAAAATCGAAATTCATAGTTTCCGCAATTTTGCTGGCAAAGTCCGCGCAATACCCGGTCCAATATTCCTCCCCAGTTTCTGGATGTTTCTCTTTAAAGGACCACGGTAAAGCCTTAAAAGTTTACACTTGAAACATTAAAAAAGAACTTTCTGAGGACAATTCTTACATGAGTAATTCCTATTCTATAAAACGCTTTAATAGGCTGAATCTTTTTTCCTGGTTGCAGTTGGAGATCTCCATTTTTATACTGGGCTATAACCTCAAAACTTCCATTATCCATCTTCTCGATATTTCCTCTAACGTTCACCCTAATAGTGTTTCCGAGACAACTAAAAATCTTGGCATTCTCCCCCATCATCAGCTCCAATAGTTCATCAAACTTCTGTCTGGTACTATCTGGATAAACGGTGTCTTTACACACGAAACGATCCAGAGGGAACTGCTCGTTACTCTGGATCATACTCTTTGCCACCCTCTGAATGTTAAAGGCCAGCCAATACAAAAACTGCTCTTGCATATTAAAGTTTTGAGGGCACGACTCTTTTTGGAGCAAATCCTTGCACAGTTCGTCATGGAAATAGAGGATCGAGGAGGTTTTGTTTTCCAGGAGGTCTCTGTTGAAGTTTGATGATTGAAAGTCGGTGAAAATGAAGTTCCAGCGGTCGGAGAGGGTGAGGAGATCATTACTGATAGCCTAGAATAGGTTAAGTGCTGTCTTTAGATGTCCAAGTTCATGAGATCTAGTTATCTAGAGAAGCACCCGACTAATTGTTTAGTGATTCTTATTCTAGTTCTAGAAGACCTCCTTAGTAGTAGCCTAGAATGTCGGGAAAGGTGACTAGTGGTGCTACTCTAAATTACTCAGGGTCCCATGACAGTTTTTTTAATTACTCTGGATTGATTCATCTCAGAGTGATTCTTCAGGGCCGTTAACTGCCTTACCTGCTCAACTAACTTATTCATATTAGCAGTACTGGCCATAATAGCAAAACTAGTAGGTATAGGTCTAATATTCTTAATCCTGGTGGCTGTTGCAGCCTTAAGAGGCTCAGCCATTACCATTCTCAATCTGCTCGACTCTAACCAATGATACAAGGCTTGATCAATATCTGGAAGGAAAGCGTGAATTTTCCCCAAGACCAGTGTAACACAGACTTACATTCCTCCTTATCAAAAATAATTAAAATATCGGTGGAATTCCTCGCATCCAGATACGAGTCCAAGAGAACCAAATAAGGTCCGATGGACACGTCGACGTGGATATAAGGGATACTCATGTTGGCGACGATTTCTTGGGCATACTCGTTGCCGGACCATGAAAAATCCATGATAAGGCTCAGCCCAGTGGATAAACCTTTGCAAATGTAATCTGGATCGTTTTGATAGTCGCTTCCGAGGTTGATTTTCGAAACAAGCAGGTCGTGGTTCTTGTTTATTGTTAACAAAGCATCCTCGAAGTATTGGACGCTTGTTTGCTGATCTGGTTGATGGATTATCGCTGAAACAGACGTTTCTAGTAGGGTTGGACTCCTGGCAGGCCCGATTTGTCATCTCTTATTTTTTTTTAGGTAAAATAGATGGATTTTTTAAGGGTGGAAGCAAAGACCTATCAATTTTTCTTTGGTTACTTGAGGATTTAAAGGGAACGATGTGATTTTCCAGGGGCCTTCATATGTATTGACCCTGATGGTGTAATATTCTAATGATACTGATTGAATATCGCTGGTAGACTGGTTACGCTATACAAGGCGTTCTAATTTTGCGGGGAAAAAAAGCAATTTTACTTTCATTACATGCCAGTGATTGAAAACTGCACGAGAAAGGCGGCAAAGTTGGTTTTTGGCCAAACCGAAGAATTAAGTGGATAATGAGAGTTTAAAATAGTAAAAGCATTGAAGCATTCGATACGGTTTTAATGCATTTTTTACCGGGACTTTCGAGACAGACCATAAATGTGTTCTTTATAAATAATCAAATAAAATTGTTCTATTGTTTATAAATAACTATCGTGAGAACATGGGTGAAGCAATCGGTTTCTAGCTTTACGATTTTATACAAAAATTATTATTTTTTAACTAATTTGGGTTCAAAAATTCCCTTTTCCTGTATTACTAATTATATTTTACAAATAGTTTCCAAAAATAAGCACAGTAATTAATTCGCTTAAATATAGGACTAGTATTTCAGGGTTATTAGTGCAAATTATACAGGTTGGTAATGTCTGTTTCGAGAATTATTTGTTAATTCACGTATAAAAAGAGAGAAACCGCATATAAACAGAAAAAGAAGGCCGAATAAAATATTCAAACGTAATGCAATTAAAATCCATAAAATAAAATTAAAAAAAAATCGAGTCTCGCTTACACGACTCGCTTAGTAGTAAGCAGACGCCGATCGATAATATTGAATGAAACGCGAACATTGCAAGTATCTTTTTGGATTTAACAAAGGCTATTGAACGTATCTCCAAGGAAAAATTCTAAATAAGAATAGTAATCCAGGATGTCAAAAGCTTAATAGATTTTTCTTTAGATGTAACAGTTTGTTTCATGAACGTATCTCGAATAGACCCAGGGATATCGAGTTCAGAGTTCTAGGTCGACGTTCCAAACCCCCCATTGACACCACCAACAATTCAAATAATGATAACTCATCAACGGTTTATCCGATTTAAAAGATTTTTACTGTTTTTGATAGATACTTACTTGCTCAACAACTTTTCATTCATATATTATCACAGTCGAATGACTAGCAAGGCAGATATGCCAGGTTTTTGTATCATGGTCGATGCATAGAGACCCTTGCAGTTAATATCCTGGATATCTTTAATGAAATTTAATTTAGAAATTTGGGGGTTACTAGTATACTAAACACAATCATAATTATTCAACTGAACTTTATTTCATGACTGTAGCTCCTATAGCTCCAGAGATATCGACTTTGGACTTTCAGGTAGACGTTCCAAAGCTCCATTGACTCCACAAAAATTCAAATAATGATAACTCATTAACGGTTAATCCAATTTCAATGATTTTCACAGTATTTGTTAGAAATTTATTGCCTTAACAACTTTTCTTCCATGCATGACCACATTATAAGAACTACCAAACGAGATATGCCAAATTTCTGGCTCAAGGCCGATGCATAGTAACCCTTGGAACTAATATCCTGGATATCTCTGATGGAATTTAATTTAGAAACTTGAGGGTTATTAGTTTAGTAAATACAATCATAATTAGTCGGTTAAACTTTATTTCATGACCGTAGCTCCCATAGTTCCAGAAATATCGATTTTAGACTTTGAGGTAGACGTTGCAAGGCTCCATTGACTCCACGAAAAATTCAAACGACAATAACTCATTAAAGATTTATCCGATTTTAATGATTTTTACAGTATTTGTTAGATATTCACAGCCTTAATAACTTTTCTTTCATGCATAACCACATTTTAAGAACTACCAAGCGAGATATGCCAGTTTTATCGCCCAAAGCCGATGCATAGGAGATCCTTGCACTTAAAATCCTGGATATCTTTAATGAAATTTAATTTAGAAACTTCTGAGTTACTAGTATATTAAAGGCAATCATAGTTATCCCATTAAACTTTATTTCATGATCGTAGCACTCAGAGTTCCAGAGGTGTCGACCTTAGACCTCCAGATCGACGTTCCAAACTCCCACTGACGCCACGAAAAATTCAAATGGTGATAACTCATCCACGGCCGATCCGATTTACAAGATTTTTACAGATTTTGGTAGATATTCACTTTCTTAACAACTTTTGTTCCATGCATTATCACCATAGAAAAACTACCAAAGGAGATATTCAAGGTTTCTGGCTCAAGGCCGATGCATAGGAGACCCTTGTAGCTAATATCCTGGATATCTTTAATGAAATTTAATTTAGAAACTTGTGAGTTACTAGTATATTAAAGACAATCATAGTTATCCAATTGAACTCTATTTCACGATCGTATCTCTCATAGTTCCAGAGGTATCGACCTTAGGCCTCCAGGTCGACGTTCCAAACTCCCATTGACGCTACGAAAAATTCAAATGGTAATAACTCATCAACGGCAAATCCGATTTACAAGATTTTTACAGTTTTTGGTAGATATTTACCTGCTTAATAACTTTTTTACTTAGAATTACCACATTAGAAAAACTACCATAGGAGAAATGCCAGATTTCTGGCTCAAGGCCAATGCATAGGGACCCTTGCAGATAATATCCTGGATATCTTTAATGAAAATTAATTTAGCGAATTAGAAGTTACTATAATCTTAAACAAGATAATGATAAATCAACTAAAGTTTATTTTAGGACAGTAGACCCAGTAGATTCCGAGATATCAGCTTCAGACTTCCTGATCGACGTTTCAAGCATCATTGGATACAAGCAAAAATTCAAATGAAGATGACTGGTCAACGACTCATCCGATTTAAATGATTTTTTCAGTTTTTACTTAATAATCACTTACACTGTAACTTGTTAAAGGACTATTAAAGAAGATATGATCAATTTCTGGCCCAAATCGGTAAGAAACCTGCCTCCCCGATATCTTTGGCCCATCCCTACCAAATTTCGCGCCATTTCACTCTTACTGAAACAAGATACAGTAGAACAAGTCGCCTGGCGTTTTATTTTAAAACGAACCAACTACTAGAAATTACACATTAGCAATCGTAACTTAATATTAATCTGTTTATTAACCTTATCATTACAATAAACAGTCGTATGCATGGTAATTACTTAAAATTATAATTTTTCGCTTTTTTTGTGTTGATAAAAAGCTCGTGCTGTTTATTTAGTGATTGTTGACAGTCGTACGTTGTAGTGGAAAGGATAGTGCTAAAGATGTTTTTTTAAATATGAGTGTACAATGGGTAAGCACATATTTCTGGAATATTTTTAAATATTGGCCATTCTGGATAACCCATTACATGCCAGTTGAAGTTTCTTTTTCTCTTCCAGTCACTTGAGGAATTTTAATTTTCACCTCAAATGCCTGGAAGAGATAGACAATTAATCAAATTAGAAATTATTCAATGACAAAATTAAATTTTAGGCATTTTGCAAGCAAAAATTAAATGGAGCAAAGAAAATTCATGCAGAACCTTCACTTAAGAATAAAACGATTGGGAAAGAATCATAATGCGTTTCCAAGCTGGTAAGTGAGAACCACAATTGCTATTATTAAATTCACTTTTTTATTGCGCCATAAACCATTTGACAACGAGTAATTATAACCCATATATCTGCTTGAAATCTGGTTCGGAATGACACAACTCATGAAAATCGATTGCCGATAGAAATCTCTGCTTTGTTTCATATCAATTAAAGTCAAATATGATGCCATTATCTGCAGGAAGCGCTTACCCATGCAATTTTTTTATTATTATGGTTAAATAACGTAATAAATCCCGGATGATCTCCAATGATCATCAACGGTAATTCCTAGTTACAGATTCGGAATTATGGATTCATTGAGCGTGACAATATGCTAATGATGCGAATTTTTATAATTAGGCTGTCAGGTTTGTGCGCCTCCTATGAGTTAAATGGTCTGTTATTTCCTATTGTGTATGATTATTAATAATTTGTATGTGTTGCTTTCAGCCTGCACGATTTTCTTCACCCTTCTTCAAGTGACCAAGTTCGTCAGCACCCTCAGCTGCGACAAGACCTTCACCTACTACGAAGAATACGGCCAAAATAGCTTCAACGTCAGCTGCAGCGGCATCACCAAGGGCTACGAACACCTCCTGGAAAACATCACCATCACCAACGAGATCTCGTTGACCCTCACCGATTCGATATTGGAAAACGTCACGCCTAAACTATTTAAAAACGTCCACGACATCAAAATCCTCCATATATTGAACTGCAGTTTCGAATTCGACCGTAGGGCGGCCATCTTCAGTGAACTGGAGAAGCTGGAGAGTTTGGCAGTGAAGGATACCCATTTAATTTTGGACAATGTGATGCTGGCTGGGCTGGGGAACTTGAGGCATTTGGTGCTAAGCAACAATAGTTTATCCGGTGTTGAACCCGGAGGGTTTAAGTCCTTGGAAAACTTGGAGAAACTGGAAATTGTGGATAACCATGTGGCGAAGCTGCAAGATTTGCCGTTGTGCGAGCTGAAGAAGTTGCGCACCCTAAATTTGCGAAGGAACTTAATCACTTCTTTGAAACTGTTTCATTTCTTTTGCCTGAGGAGGGCCAGACCTCTGGATCTACAGATCAACAGCTTACCAGCCGTACCAAACATGTATGGCAGCACCTATTTTAACATAACGTACACATATGATTTAATTGAATTAGATTTAAGTGAGAACCAAATAGTAGACTTAGGATACTCTCTGGACGAGTTAGGTAAGCTGCGACTTTTAAACATAGGGAATAATAAGCTGACCAGTATCAAGTATGCTCATTTTAAATGGCTGACGAAGCTACAGAAGCTTATTGCAAACAGCAACCAGCTCAGGACAGTGGACAGTAGAATATTTGTGAACAAAACCCAACTAACCTTCATAGATTTATCCAATAACCAACTGGAATCTTTTAGTATGCAAGATGTTCCTCAGCTAAAGCATTTAAGCCTAAAAAGCAACCATATAGTAAGCATATCTCTAAGTAACCTACCTAGCTTAAAGGAATTGGATTTGAGCTACAATAGCCTCAAAAGCTTCGACTCAGCTTCACTGACAAACGTGAACATGCTGGTCTTACGCCTCACAGGCAACCAGATTCAACTTACCCCTGGATGCTTCCAGAGCCTCGCCTCACTGAGGTACCTTGGTCTAAACAATAACACCTTGAATGATATCCCAGAGCAAGCATTCACCAGTCTCAAGACCCTAAGAATATTGGACCTATCATGGAATAACTTGAAAAAGCTTGAAAAGCGAGTGTTCGTTGAACTGGTGAACTTGGAGATGCTCAATCTGTCCTCTAACTCCATAGAGTCTTTATCCTACGAAACTTTGGAACCTTTAAAGAATCTTCGAAGCCTAGACATCGCCGCCAACAAGCTGGTTTCAATTGAATACGACATTATTTTGTCAAAGCTTCCATGGCTAAGCAATATTAACATAAAAGCCAATCAGCTGAGCTGCAACAACCTTTCAAAAATCATAGATTACTTGAAGCTGAAGCATATCGTGTATGTGAACAGTGAAACTTTGGACCTGGACCATTTGAGCCAGAACGTAGCAGGGATCCCTTGCAAATCTGCCCCCACCAGCGACAGGTTGCTGGTAGCTGAGCACAGCAGCGGGAGAGGCTGGTTGAATTTCGGACTGTGTCTGATAGGAATTTTAGTGTTTATTTTAACCAGCATTGTCACCTACAGGTTTTATATTTATTTAAAGAGGAGACGTTACAGGGCAGACGAGTTCGAGCTAGTTGTAGATTAAACGATCTATTGAGCAAATGTGAGTTTTATTTATTTCCTTACCTATTTTGAATTTTTGGGCCTGAACAGTGATAACCCAACAAAATATTATTAACGGTAATTTTAAATACATCTTCAGCAGTCACACTTGAAGTAATGCTCAGCGAATGGCGGTTTTGATAGGGTTGGGGGGAACTAATAGATGTCTGTGTGTCACGGAAGGGTGAATTATTTATGAAGCATGGGCGCACCTTGGAAAACTCTTAAATCAATCAACTCCTTATCGGTTCCTGGATGCGCCACTGACAAATATGTATGTATATTCATCCACGTATCCCTCTTATCGAGTTCATCATTAATTTTGATTTAAGTATTGTGTCGCGGTTTCGATGGCCAACCAATGATTTATAATTTTCCAATAAGGGACCTTATTGAGGATTCTTGTACAAATAACGATTTATTATGTAGAGCAGGACTTTTAGGTTGACCTGGTGATTGATTGGCTTAAGACAAAGAGAGTCTCTGGAAGGCCTTGAGCAATATTTCAAATTATTTCAGCAATAAAAGGGTCATCTGGTGATCTTAGTAGTGAAGTCTTTGGATTGCAGCCTTGACCACCACCATCACCCGATTTGGAACCACTTGATTTCAAGTTATTCTAATCGGTAAACATCAAAGGGTTAAAAACGTGGCGATCTTGGTAATAAAGTCTCCGGATCAGAGCCTTGACTACCACCATCAGCGGATTTGAACCCACTTGATTTAACGTAATTTCAAATATTTATAGTCGGTAAACATCAAAGGCTTAAAAACGTGACAATCTTGGTAATGAAGTCTCTGAATCAGAACCTTGACCTGATTTGGACCCACTTGATTTCACGTAATTCCAAGTTGTTCTAGTCGGTAAACATAAAAAAGTTCAAAACGTGGCGTCCTTGGTAATGAAGTCTGGATCAGACCCTTGACCACCTCGATCACCTGATTTGGATACACTTGATTTCAAGTAGTTCTAGCCGGTAAACATCAAAGGGTTGGAAACATGTCGATCTTGGTAATGAAGTCTTTGGATTAGAGCCTTGACCACCACTATCACCTAAGACGAACCCACTTGATTTCAAGTAATTCTAGTCGGTAATTATCAAAGGGTTGAAAACATATCGATCTTGGGAATGAAGTCTTTGGATCTGGCCCCTGACCACCACAGTTACCTGACCTGAAACCACTTGACTTCACAGATAATAATCCAAACCGAATAAAAAGGCCATTTAATTAACATAACACATATATTTTTAACAGTCATAACAACAAAAATATAACATCGGCCTTAAAAACTAAATCAATTATAACAAACAGGTAAAACAACGAATTTTCCGAGAAGAAAATCCAGATTATCACACTCCAAGCAATGGATTTGAAAAACTTTCAATTTGAACCTCACTCACTCACCTCAACATACTCCTTAAAGCCTAATCGAATCCGGAAACAGCATCGAACTCCTTCTCGAACTCCGTCTTCTCTACCATGTACTTGGGCAAAGTGGTGTCAAAGAGTTTACTGTAGGTGGGTTTGGTTTCGTGGCTGTAGGCGCCCTCTTCTTCACCCACGTCTACCTCTTTAGGAGCCTCAGGCTCCTCCTCTTTGCTCTCTTCTTTGGTTTCTTCTTCTTCCTCCTTAGACTCGGACTCTTCTAACCGTTCGGAGTCCGGGGCGCTTCCAGAGGCCTTGGAGTCCCTCAAAAACTTCTTCGCGTACCTTTTCTTCTGGTTTTCGTAAGGGACCACGGTTCTGTAGAGGTCTGAGGCTGCCCCAGTTAACTCTTGAGGTACTTTCTTGAAGAACTTCTTCCTTTTGGTGTTCTCGCCAGTCAGGTCCAGAGGTTTTGCTGAGAGGGTTTCGACTTTTTTAGATTCCTCGGACGGTTCTTGGTTGACGAGAGGCTGGTGCTCGCCCTTGGGGTCTTTTAGCCTCTGGACCTCGTGGTAAGCGATGTGGGTGGGCTTGGGTTTACTTTCCGCAACGTACATGCACTCCTCGTGTTGCACTTTATGCTGGTCTACGCACAGGAAGCAAGTCATGCCATTTTTTTCGGCTTTTTTGCAGTTGGAGCGGTCTTTCTTGGCAAACTCTGCCAGCACCTCTTCGACGTCGTGTTGTTTCTTTTCTGTGGCGTCGGTTTTTTGCTCTTCTTGCCTCGATTCCGCCTGCTTGTTCAACTCTGGGAATAATTTATAGTGGTACTCGTCGAAGCTCTCTTCTTCGTCGTCTTCCTCGGCAGTTTTCTTATCTGTCACGGTGGCGGCGAAATGTTCTGGAACATCATAGGGGTCGTCGCTAACCAGTTTTTTGTCCTTTTTCAGTTCTTCGTCGTTATAGTACGAGGGGGTGTCGTCCTCAGATTCCTTCTCTTCTTTTGATGATTCTTCTTCTTCAGCCTCTTCGGCTTCTGCGGAGGTTTCATCGATAGCGGTCCCGGCAGCTGAGAGTTCCGGAATCGGGTCTTTGACGACAATTTTACTTTTGGTAGCGGAAGTTTTTTGGGGTTCGGAGCTCTGTTTGGTTACGGTTTTGGTCTCTTCCGGCTGATCCTGTTCGCTGTCGTACTTTTTCTCAGCTACGTACGCGTACTTGCTCTCCTTGGGGGCTGACGTGTAGCTGCACTGCTCGAAATTGCCCCCAGTGGTCTCGTCTTTGCACACGGTGCAAGTTTCGCCTCCCTCCCGTTCCACTTTGGTGCAAGCACCAGGTTTCTTTAGCAGCTCACTGCTCTGGCTGGCAGAGTAGCTTTCGTATTCTTCAGGGTCGTAGGGTTTATAGTGGAAATCTTTCTGGCGCTCGCTCTCGGCTACTTCCTGTTCTTTTTCAAAGTCCTCAAAGTATTTCCTGTTCCTTTGGGAAACCTCGTAGTAAGGATCGCGGTCGTATTTAGGTTTTCTAGGGCTCCTTTTGATCCTTAGGGCCTCAGGGGCTTTTACTGGAGTGGAATATCTGATTGAGCTACCTGCGTACTGGTTAACAGGTTCTTGGCTTGAGGTGTAAGAGCACTGAGTGTATTTGGCCTTGTTGGAAGCATCTTCGCAGACAAAGCAGTTCATATCTTCGGCGTTCTCTGGACCGTTGATTTTTCTGCAGTCTAAAAGGGTAATTTCTTGTAGTAACTAAACGGAAACACCTAAAGGACTTTCCTTACTTTTATTTTTTACATTTTCAGTTTGTGACGGGGCCACTGCTCCATCACCCTCGGGCTTTTCAGCTGGCGCATTGGTTAAGGTTTCAAGGTATTTGGAGGATAGCGGTTGATAGCTGTATTTTTGGTAAGGGTTGACGGTTGTGGTAGGGATCTGTAGCTGAGCAAGGTACCCAGTGGCGGCAGGGTATTGGGAAACTGTCGAAGAAGATTTTCCAGTGTTATAGTCGGCGGTTTTTCCGCCATAGTAAGTGGCCGGATCGATTTTAGTTTGGTCTACTTGCTCCTCAGCTTTCCTAAGAGTTTCGAAGCCCCCAAAGTTGTCTTTGTAGTCATCGAAGTCTGAGCTGACCTGGATTTTTGACACTGTTCACTGCACCGATACTTAAAAACCTTTACTTACCTTAGGTTTTTTGCTTTTCTTCACAGGGGGTCGAATGGTTTCAACGTCATCTTTGCTCTGAGCTCCTTCTTCGTTATTTTCATAAACTTGAGGAACGGGAATCTTATGGCTAACGTAGTAAGGACCAGGTTTCACCTCACTGGATTCAGCTTGCTGCCTTTTCTGACTCTCCTCGAAATAATCTTTCTTTAAAGGATTGCTCTCGGAAGCAGCCTCCTCTTTTTGAGCAAAAGATTGCTTCAAGGCTTCAAAGGGGTCCGCCTTTTGGGCCTGTGGTGCCGTCTCTTTCGGCTTGGGATCTTCGAAAGCTAATATTAAGTGAGGTTAGATTAATACTTCCAGCGATAAGTGACCTCTTACTTATAGGGATGTTCCAGAAGCTCTGGAATTCCGCTGGAGGAATGAAACCGGAAGTGAAGCCACTTCCAGGGCTCTGCTTGTTGGGTACAGCAGCCGAAGCCGACGCTTCACCACCAAAGTACTTGGTATAGTCTGGATGCGTGTGATCGTCTGAGTATTCTGAGTGGTATTCGTCGCTTTCTGAGTAGTCGTACTCAGCCGAGCCCTGCCTGGCTATAAGCACGAGGCACACCTGGGAGACGTATAAAGGAGTTTGTAAAGAAAATTCTACTTTACCACAATAAATCACAAACCTCGATGATAATGCTTCTCTTGGACAGAAGCATCTTCGCCGACAGATAAATCACAAAAATTGCATTTGACTACCGCGAATTTCGTTTTATACAGGTCCCACCACTTGATCGAAACCCACGTAACCAAGAAAGTGTACTGTTCTGCTAAAACTTTTGATAATCGATATTTCTTAAATCTGCAACGAACTGAAGCGAAGACCAAAATTTACCAGGCGTGAAGTCTCTTTGGTTTTTTATCGGTCTTTGGTTAGTTTAGTCGGTTGGTATAGACCAGGAGCTACTATGGGCGAATCACTTGCAGAAATATTTCAAGGCTCTCCAAAAGACACTTGGTACTTCCAGATAACATTGGATCAAATGTTAATGATGATGATAGTGGGGAAAGTAATGAAGGAAGAATTGATGATACCACTTGCAAGAACCTGAAGCATCTAAAATCAATCTCCTGGTCTACCACAAAATCTCGCCGATCGGTTTAATCCGCCATAATACAAAGAATCGCCAATTATTAGATAATAATTGCATTTCGGTTTTTGTTTATGTTGTTAGTGTAATCTTATTTAATTGTTTTGACACCGCGTTACAGATATTAAAAGGTGTGCTAATCCGTTGTCGTGTAAGAGACGAACAAAAAACCGCGTGTTAGAGTATATAAAATTAAGTCACCGTGGAAGAATAATATGACAATATAAAATTATGAGTCGCATATCGAATTATAAAATATTACTGCCGAGAATTTTCCAGTTTTCCAGGTCTATAATTAGAACTTTACGATGATTCAATATGAATTTCTCACTCGTATTAAAACATATATTTCCAGTGTTATGGACGCATGGTATTTTAAATAATATCATGACCTATTTTTATTTAAATAATGTCATATAATTAACTCATTACGATGGGAGAATTAGGTACCTACGTCATTCCTTATGTGGACTTTCATTTGTTTTAATTACCTTCATAGTGTAACATATTGGTATTTAATTGAAAAGCGACAAACGATAAATGAAATTTTAAAAAAACTTTATGCAAAAAATTGATTGCTTTAGCAGGAATGCGGTTTTCCGGTTTCCTGCTTAAGTATATTGACTTATTTCTTCTGTCACCCAAGTTGTGGCTGAGTTACGCAATTAAACAGATTAATATGCACTACCCAAATGGACCTCGACAAGTTTAAACTTAAAAATTTTTTAACTTAGGGATCTTCAAACGGATTTCTCCCTGCATAGGTCTATATGTGGGCTAACTACCCCCTTAAAGTCTTTCCGTATGCTAAAAGGGTTTTCTGCGACCTTAGACACTCCGTTGAAGGCTGCCCTATAAGTGATTTTGACTAAGTACGGTTCTGTTAATAGTTTTTTATATTCAGGTCAATTTTTTTTTAAAACTTCTGTTCCTGCAATGTTTAACATGTAAGCCAGCAACCCCTAAAATTTCATAAAAATATCTCAAGTAAGTAAAGAGATATTAGCAGTTCAACTGAACTATGAAAGAATTTTAGGGCAAACAAAATGAGACCAAGTTTTTACCAACTTCAAAGTCGAATTTGGCAATAATCTTTTGCCTGTACCTTGACATGAATGTTAGCTAAAAACTGCCGGAATTTCACTTTGATCTCTTGAGGCGTCTGAGAGATAACTGCAATTGTAATGAACTACCTCAGGTCTCACATTTTTCAAGATAAGTAAAATATTCGTCTTTAATAAGCTGACTAAACTAGAAACGGGACATTATAACCAAAAATGTTCCCACTGGGTCTCAACAGACCCAATTATCTTTGACCCTGACATTGAAACAAAATTGGAGAATCGCCTAAGACGTTGGAAATAGTAGGCACTGAAAAAGTAAGCCAAGAAGAGAAACAGGTCTCAATGATGTTGATGGAATCTCATTCTTCAACGGATGCTGCACTTGCTCTTCCGCCGTGGATCTCTCGCCCCACCACCGCCTTAACCTTAACAGTAACTTTGACTTCTTCTACCTGAGGTCCCCTACTACCTACCAAGCGGTCGGTTTATTCAGTTGGAAGCGCGAACCGATTTTAAAACGACGACGATCATGAAAATTACTCTGTTTTTGGTGAGTGAATTTTTGTTTTTTTCATATTTTCGGAATTTTTCGACGGAATCTGTACGGTATTATTAGATTCTTGTTTATACGGCGTCTGCATACGTGATTTTTCAGTTTTAAGGTCATTAATTAATCTTCTAGTAAAGAACTGGGTCTCGCTTGGGTAAATTTTTAATACGGTACTGAACTTCCTCCATGGTGGTAAACTTTTAAAGTATTCATTTTTAATTGTTAAGGGATTTTTTTTTTGACGGCGAAGAAACGGTGCTTGCTCTGCACTGCTCTCCTAGGAAGCAATTGAGGCCACCAAGACTTCCTAATCTAAGTCCATCAGGTTTTATTCATTTTTGAAATTACGACTTGCTGCTCTTGAGAACTGTTACCATTTTCATACACCCTGTATCCACGCTGACCTTTAAATTGAGTAAGCATATGCGAAAAACCAAAATCGAGGTTTTGACCAGAAATTATTGAACCTGATTGGTCAATGTCTATTGTTGGTAATTTTTTGTGTGCAAATAAACGACTGTTGGGTAACGGCCTAATGAAACCATCTAGGGACCAGGAATAATCGACTTAAATTAATTTTTTTTTCTTACTTAATTAGTGGTTTTGCTTGGACTGACAATTTCTACATCTGAAACCGAGTGTTGTGAAACGAGATGATTTTTTTTCTAGTGCGGAGCTGTTCTCCTTGCAATTATAGCTGTGTCGGCTGCAAAGCCTGACGGTGTGAAGAAACACCACGAGTCTGGAGAAGAAGCTGGAGGTAAAAAGGGGTCAGGTAAGCACAATAAAAAAAAACAGTCGAGTCACTTAATTTAATCAAAATATTTTCTTTTCATAGGAAGTCATTACTCAGACACGTCAGGTCATACAACCTCTGGTAAAAAATCGAAACATGATCATGAGGAGGGCAAGCATGGCTCCAAAGGTTCGGAGTTGCACCGTGTAGAGGACGCCGAGGAGGGCGGTAAGAAGCACAAACATTTCCATGCTGATAAGCATGAATCGTTTCATAAAAGTGGAGGGGCGAGTGCCCATGGGGCTCAGTTCGAAGAAGCATCCAAGAGGCACAAGGGAAACTATAAGAAGGTATTTTGATAAATGAGGTTAGGAAGGTTTAGTGACGACTATAAGTAATGTTCTCATAGGGTTTCATGGAAAAGTTCCACAAAGACGAACTGATGAACCACGACAGCTTCTTCTCCAATGGTGAGAAAACTGGCAGCTACAACATTTTCGGCTCGGGAGGAGCCAAGTATGGATCTCAATCTTTCGCCAAGAAATCTGGAGGAAGTTTCAAGGTAAGAAGGAAAGATCTCTGAAACTGGAGGCTTAATTTACATATGGATTTTTTTGTAGAACCTAAAGTCTGCTGATAAGCACGGGAAAAAGGGAAAAAAATCCGGAGGCCACAACAAATCAGAGAAAAAAGGTCATAAGAGTTCGAAAGCCAGCAAAAGCAACTACACCAAGGGGCAAAAGTACGCGAAAAAGGGAGGCAAAAAAGGGGGAAAGCAGTACAAACAACAAAATTAATAAAAACATTTATTAAGCATACAGTTTTGTAAGACTCAGTATTAAATAAATTATTTTATACAATTTGCGTCTTATGTCTTATTATTGACACCTGATGTACAGGTAGCAATTTGTCAAAAATGACACAATTTATCGACTCTAAATTTTAATTTTCTTAAGTAGAAATAAATTTAGATAGAGATGAACGAGGACAAGCCTCCCCCTTCATCCCCCCGCGATTCCGACAAAGGTGACGTAAATGCTCTAATAAATATCACCAAGGCAGTGGGCAGGGGGAAATCGAAGGCAAGCACCACCCTACTGGCCATACAAGAAACTGCCAGGGAGAAACAGGTACTAATCCCGAAATTTGCTGAAAACTTGTAATAAAAAAGAGGCATTTTCCAGGCAAGATTCAAGGAAATCAGAACGACCAGGTACCAAGAGCTTCAGCTACCCCAAAGACACGTGTGCGACATGGTCTCCATTTATTTCGGAATTGAACAGAACGATGTGATGGAAGGAGCCGCTGACGAAGACTCTTCTATTCAACTGTTGAACTCCATCATGGACAAGGATGGCACCAAGACCCTTTTGGTTTACTTGCAAGATGGACCTCCATATCCGATTGGTTGGTATTGACAGATTCCTTTAACAACTCTTCCATTTCACTCCGCTTCTTTCCAGAAAGTGGCAGGTTTAACCCAGCTCTCAAACCTCCAGTACGACGAATCTACGTTACCAAAGGTTTACATCCGGACTTGACTGAGAAAGCAATCGCTGTATATAAAAACAAAAAAATCACCATTGATTTGAAAAACATCACAGACGTAAGTTGCCTCAAGCTTTCCACACCAAAACCGCCAAGTGCTACTTTTATAGGAGCTGAGCTTTGTAATGATCGATCTGGCTATGGCAAAAGGTAACATGGCATCGATCGCTTACGATATATTTGGCACACTGGTCGACCCTCTACTGAAACTATCCAAGGACTGGGGAGACTTGCCCAAAACCGCCATGGGACGTATGCAAAAGCTCAATTTCATCGGGGATTGGGAAGCTTTTGTGGAATTTTTGAACAGTAAGTGTCTATCTTGCCCAACAGGAAGTTTTAGCAAATCCACTTCCAGAAACCAAAGAGGACTTGAGTGGAATAGTGACCTTCAATATTGACGAGGAACTCCTTAAGACTCTACAGGACGAGGACCTTAAAGCGAAGATGTACTTCAATTCAGAGTTCACCCAGAGGATCGAGAGTCAAGTTCGGGTGTGGCATAAGCTCATCGAAAGGGTAAAACACTTTCACTCGTAGCTTGAATATGAATTTAATAGGAAAATTCAACAGTGTTTGGTGCAATACAACCAAATCAGACGAGAAAACGAGTTTGTGGGGCCCAATGTGGAAGTGGAGTACTGGAGGCGGCAGCTCACCAGGTTTACTAGCATCGTAGACTTCCTGGAGAAGGATGATAGTCATATTTTTATCAATTTCTTAACTGCCAAAAGAAGGAGCGAGATTGTTAAGGTAACGCAACAATACTCTCTGAAATCTATCTCTACCAAAACATCCTCTAGATCTGGAAGAGACACGTTGATTCAGTCTACAACAACCGCAACGAATGCTCCGACAACATAAAATACCTCTACTCCATGGAGAAGTACTGGGAACCCTTCTACCGCCTGGAACCCCCCGAAATCATTAACCACATACCACCCCTGCTGAACGCCGTAAGATTAGTCTTTACCACATCCAGATATTACAACAGTACCGGAAATGTCACGGCCATCCTCGTGAAGGTCTCGAATCAGATTATCAAAAAGTGCCGGGACTATTTGAACTGCGAGGGCACCACGACAGTGTGGAATCAGCCCAAAAAGGTTGTCCTGGATAAAATCAAGACTTGCCTGGACGTCTACCTGAAATACTATCAGTGTTTCCGACGTACCCAGAAACAAATGGAGGAAGCCGGCGAAAAACCTTTTGAGTGCTCAGAGAGTTTCATTTTTGGCAAATTTGAAACTTTTAAGAAGAGATGTGAACAGGTTAGTTCTACTATCAAAGCCCGTCTTTTTTTAAGGACACAATTTGTTCCAGATCGTGTACGTTTTGGAAACGACCATAAAATACTCCATCTTACAAGCCAGCACCATCGAGGGCATAGACGTGTTCGCCAAAAAATTCGTGGATTTTTTCAAAACCATCATGGCACAAAAGTACGACGCCCTTAACCATCGATTGCCGTATTTCGACAAAGACTACAACCAGTTCAAGCAGAACGTGGTGGACACGGAGTGGGAGCTGGAGGAGTTTGTCGGAGCCTCCCTGGAAAAGATGACCGACGTGGACAATATATTGAGGCTTCTGAAAAGGTTCGAAAAGTTGGATCTGGCATGTTTGCACCTGGAAGAACGCTACTTGGAAGCGATGATCTTGTTCCAATACGAGATCGAGAAGTTACGAGATCGTTACAATGAAGATCGTCAGGCGCCACAGGTGCCAAACAACATGCCACCGGTCACGGGGCGTATCTACTGGATCAGGCAGTTTTATGCCAGGATTGCCGAGCCCATGGAGATCTTTAAGACGAAAAAACGGGTGATGCAACATCGCAAGGTCCAGAAGTGTATCCAGCTTTTCAACGCTATGTCCCTATGCTTTGTCCATTACGAGAATATTTATCATGACGCTTGGTATGACTTTGTCGCGCAAGTGAGGCACTGCTTAATAAAACCGATCATGACCAAGGATGAGAAGACTAGAAGGTACAAGGTGAATTTCCATCCATACATCATTGAATCCATACGGGAAGCGGAATATATGTATAAGCTCAACCTGGGTAAGTTTTAGTTGGTTTTTTACATGCTTTTAATGCTTTTGGAGGTGTTTTTAGCTGTTCCAGATGTGGGGCAGGTCCTTGTGTTCTGCAAAGACAAACTGCTCAAGTCTAGCGAGGTGGTGAGAGCCTTGGTTGACCGTAATGACACCATAAGGAGCACGATTCCGCCCCTTTTCTTACCCATGATGCGGGTCCAACTGTTGAAAATCGAAAACGCTTTTATGGCAGGATTTTCGACCATCACCTGGACGTCCACCAAGATACCGGAATTTTGTAAAGAGGTCACCGAAGTGTTGGACTATATTGAAATGTTTGTGAAAGCGGTAAGAGAGTGTCAAGCGTTTTAGGTCATTCTTAAGGCTCTTTGGCATTTAAGGTAAAGGATATGAAAGAGGCCAGGATAGATGAGGTTTTAGAAACCATTGCGGTCACCCCTCTAGTGTTTTTACCGAACGAGCCCATAGCCCCCAGTGAGTTCTTGCAGGAGAACATTAAATACGGGCATGAAGTTGGTAAGTTTGTAAGTGAAAAACTGTTCCAAGTCAGCAAAGAATCATGGTTGCAGCACGAGAACTCAGACTGAAATCTTCGACTATTGAAAAGTCCGTGAAGGACCTCATCAATACTTTCTTGAGCGTGATAGAGCAGCCAGAGTTGCAACAGAACAAGTATGACTGGTTGGATCCAGAAAAGGCGGTCAAACCTATCGGGTCCACGTCCAGATTGCTCACCTCCGCTGATGCAGCGTTCAAAGAAATGGACCGGAACGTCCCTCTGGACCTGGCCAACATCCATAGCGACTGCATAGAGATGTTTGCTTACTTCAACATGAAACTTACCGATGCCCTCATTAAAGCCACCAAGTTGTCTTTGGAAAAAATTAAACTTCGTGCCACAAAGTAAGAAAGTAACAGTCTAGTAACCAAATACTCATTTATGGCTTATATAGTATTGGAGAAGAATGGATTCCTTTGATGTCCACGTACATGAAGCTCACCATCCCAATAGCGATCATCAGTCCCAGTCTGGACGAGATCCAGAATCATTTTTCACAGGTTCTACAAAACATTCTGGATGTTAATAAGTACATTGGTTTATGGGGACAAGAAGAGATGAAGTCTGCTTTGAAAACAGGTACTGAAGAACTCATCAGGTTCAATCATCATCATTAATATGTCTTGCAGATGATCAACTAAAGCCGAAAGCCAAAAACTATTACAAATCTGTGAGTGAAAATAAGGAAATCGTGAGGGTGTACATGAGCCTCCAAGGAGTCCTTTATCTACTGAATCCTGATGTGGCGTCCTTACTGGAGGTAAGTATTCCTGAGTTTTGAAAGTTTTAAAGTAAAATAACCCTTTTGCAGAAATATCTTAAATGGAAATACTTGTGGGTCGAGGACAGGGACAAACTGATTGACGAGTTTTGCGAAAAGGATCCGTTAATCGTGGAAATATCCGAAAAATTCACTGAATACGATAAGAGAGCTGAAGAAATTAAGCAGCTACCCGATAAGCATGATGTGGGAGCCATAAGCATATTCATGGGTAACTAGCACTGGCAATTGACTGCAATAATACTATAAAAACTTTTTGTAGAGCACCTGAAGATGGCTCTCCTGGTAGAGTCTGAAGCATGGAAGCACATTATGGGCAAAAACTTGAGTGAACGATACAAGAAGAAACTGGTTACCATGGTGGACTTCATTAAGGCCCAAGAAAAAATTCTTAATAAGCCTATTAAGGATCTGGATGACTGCAGGTAAGTAAGCAGGATCAGGGAATATCAACACAATGAATCAATGAATCTTTGGTTAGAAACGCCATGATTTGCTTGGCAACCATTCGCGAAAACTTCATCGAAATGGACCTGGATCTCAGCCTAATGGAGGAGGCTTACAGCACATTCGGCAAGTACAAGATCGACACGCCCAAGGAGGATATCGAGCGCGTGGAGAGTTTGAGGTTCAACTTCCAGAACATGGTCAACCACGTAAGTCCGAACAGAGCAAAAGTAAATCGATACTAATCAATGACAATCAGTCCAAAGCGGTCCAAGAAGACATCTGCGAGGTCCAAGGGCCCCTCTTGGAGGAGCTGACTAACGGGGTGGCCACCTTCAAAGAGGAAGTGGAACAGTTCGACAAGGACTTTGAGGAAAAAGGTCCCATGATACCGGGTCTGAGTGCCAGGGAGGCCAGCGATCGCGTGCTTGTGTTCCAGGATCGATTCGATGAGTTGTGGAGACGGTTCGAGATGTACAGCAGCGGTGAGAAGTTGTTTGGGTAAGAAACGCCGTTTAAGCACCCGATCCTGGATCAACTGTAACGTTTTTTAGCCTAGAGGTTAATGATTATCCAATACTTCATCAGAGAAAGAAAGAGTTTACTTTGCTGAACAAGCTCTATGGTTTATATTTGGCAGTGAATCACAGTATCGACGGATATTTTGATATTTTATGGAGCGACGTGGATACGGAAATTATATTTGGTGAGCTGCAAGAGTTCCAGAATAGGTAAGTGGCCAGCACTTACTAAGATGAGAAACTGAAAGTCACATGATTCCAGGTGCCGAAAGTTGCCAAAAGCGATGAAAGACTGGCCCGCGTTCATTGATTTGAAAAAGAAGATTGATGATTTCAGCGAAACTTGTCCCCTACTGGAACTGATGGCCAATAAGGTTGTATGCCTTGCTACGTGATCCAATTTTTACTCTTTTGATTGACAGGCAATGAAAGATCGTCACTGGAAGAGGCTAGGGAACTTAACAGGTTACAGTTTCGACGTGGAGTCACCCACTTTCACTTTGCGAAGTGTTATGGAGGCTCCATTGTTGAAATACAAGGATGACGTGGAGGATATTTGCATAAGTGCTGTTAAAGGTTTGAGCGACTCCTTTATAGAAGCCATTTAGATTAATAAAAGCATATTTTTTTATCAGAAAAAGACATTGAAGCTAAGCTTAAACAAGTGATAGCTGACTGGGCAGTGGTCGAACTATCTTTCTCCAACTTTAAGGCCAGAGGCGAGCTGTTGCTAAAAGGTCAAGAAACCGGGGAGATCATCACTACTCTGGAAGACAGTTTGATGATAATGAACTCTTTACTGAGCAACAGGTGAAACTTTTAATAATTTAAAAACTGTGTTCACGTCTTAATTCATCACAGATATAATGCGCCATTCAAAAAAGACATTCAACTGTGGGTTCACAAGCTAGTGACCACCTCAGAAATCCTGGAAAAATGGCTCATAGTGCAAAATCTATGGGTCTACTTGGAGGCGGTGTTCGTGGGTGGTGATATCGCCAAGCAGTTGCCTCAGGAAGCCAAAAGATTCAGCGTAAGTCTTATGTACTTGGTTCTCCTAAGATTTAAAGATCATGTTTCAGAACATTGATAAATCTTGGATCAAAATAATGTTGAGGGCGCACGAGATTCCTAATGCGGTGGAATGTTGCACGGGAGACGAAACAATGGGGCAGTTGCTGCCTCACTTGCTGGAGCAACTGGAGACTTGCCAGAAGAGCTTGACTGGATATTTGGGTTGGATGTACCAAGGGCCCCAAATTATCCATATATTAAATGATTGTTTTTTTCAGAATCAAAACGCTTGTGCTTCCCAAGGTTCTTCTTCATCTCAGACCCGGTGCTGCTGGAAATATTGGGCCAGAGCTCAGATCCGTGCTCCATCCAGCCACATCTGCTCAGTTTGTTTGATGCAGTCTTCAGTGTAAGATCATGACAGTTTTCACAAGCCAGGTTAATGGAAATGTGGATATTTTCAGGTGGATTTTGATGAGAAGCACACCGATACGATCGTAGCAATGAATTCCAATTTGGGGGAAAAGGTGCTCTTTGAACGGGGGGTCGTTTGCCAAGGAGGCGTCGAATTCTGGCTCAACAATTTACTTTCCACCGTAAGAGAAACCGTGAAGAATGTAATAGCCGCGCAAGCCCAATGTTTCGTCGATCCAGACTATGATTTTATTTCCGGATTTGTCACTTTTTGTGGCCAGGTACTTAATTCGTTTATGGTCTTCATGAAATTCACTTGTCAAGTTTTTTTAGGCTGGATTAGTTGGAGTGCAACTCCTCTGGACCAAGGAAGCGGAAGTGGCAATCAAACGTGCCAGAGTGGACAGGATGGCAATGAAGATCACCAACCAAAGATTCCTGGATCTCCTAAACTCCTTAATTGATTTAACCTCGAAAGATTTAACGAAAATGCAAAGAACCCAGTACGAGACCATGGTCACCATACATGTCCATCAAAGGGATATTTTTGATAACATCTGCAAGCTGCGCATCAAGTCCATATTGGACTTTGAGTGGCAGGCCCAATGTCGCTTTTATTACAACGACGAGAACGACGACGTGCTGGTCAAGATCACTGACGTCATTTTCTTGTACCAGAACGAGTACCTGGGAATCACAGAGCGTTTGGCTATCACACCGTTGACTGATCGTTGCTACATTACTTTGGCGCAAGCAATTTGTGAGTTATATGAAAGTAATTTGATTTTTTGGTAAATGCTTCTTTTTTTTTTTAGGGATTAATATGGGTGGCGCTCCCGCAGGACCTGCAGGAACCGGAAAAACCGAAACAACCAAGGACATGGGCCGCACTTTGGGGAAGTTCGTGGTGGTCTTTAACTGTTCCGACCAAATGGATTTTAGGGGCCTGGGGCGTATTTTTAAGGGGCTGGCCCAGTCCGGCACCTGGGGCTGCTTCGACGAATTCAACCGTATCGAGTTGCCCGTGCTCTCGGTGGCAGCTCAGCAGATTTACATCGTGCTCCAAGCCAGGAAGGAACGAAAACCCGTGTTTGTTTTTATGTAATTGATAAATTATTCATCTCGTGTTCAAGGGGACCTATTTAGACCTTTTTAGGGATGGTGACAACGTCTCGATGAACATCGAGTTCGGGATCTTCTTGACGATGAATCCCGGTTACGCGGGTCGTCAAGAGTTGCCGGAAAATCTGAAGATCATGTTCAGGAGCGTGGCAATGATGGTGCCCGATCGCCAGATTATCATCCGAGTGAAAATGGCCTCGTGCGGTTTTAAAGAAAACGTTTTCTTATCCAGGAAGTTCTACACGTTGTACCAGCTATGCGAGGAACAGCTGTCCAAGCAGGTGCATTATGACTTCGGTCTCAGAAACATTCTTTCTGTGTTACGTACGCTTGGGGCTCAAAAGAGGAGCCATCCCACCGATACTGAGGAGACTATTGTAATGAGAGTGCTCAGGTAAACCAGGAGGCCTTGGATCTGTAATTGTTTTATGACTTTGTGCCTTAGGGATATGAATTTGAGTAAGCTGATCGACGAGGACGAACCTCTCTTTCTATCTCTGATCGAAGACATGTTCCCTGGCATCAAGCTATCGGTCCACTCCTGGAAGGATCTCCAAAAAGCCATTGGTAACGTCTGTAGTGACACTGGACTTGTCAACTTTCCTTCATGGAATCTAAAGGTCATCCAGCTCTACGAAACTTCCTTGGTGCGCCACGGCCTTATGGTTCTAGGTAAGTTTTTACCGTAATAATTATGGAAATATCCAGCTTTCAATGTTTGTAGGCCCTACTGGTGCCGGCAAGACGAAATGCATGCACACTTTGATGAAATCCATGACCGAGACAGGCTTACCACACAAGGAACTTCGCATGAACCCAAAGGTTCCTTGTTTACAAGACTTTTATGGTCATAATTTCATTCTATGATTGATTTCCAGGCTATAACAGCCCCCCAAATGTTTGGCAGACTAGATGTCTCCACCAACGACTGGACCGATGGAATTTTCTCGACTTTATGGCGGAGGACTCTTAAGTTTAAGAAAACTGACTATTGCTGGTAAGTGTCTGTAAGCTGGCTTCTTGCAAATTCCCATTTTTTTTTTTAATAGGTTAGTACTGGATGGTCCTGTGGACGCAGTCTGGATAGAAAACCTCAACTCCGTGCTGGACGACAATAAAACATTAACTCTAGCCAACGGTGACAGGATCGTCATGGCCGCCAACTGTAAACTGGTATTTGAACCGGACAATGTCGACAATGCCAGTCCAGCTACGGTATCCAGGATGGGTATGGTCTTCATGAGTTCCTCAGTACTACCTTGGATGCCAATTCTGGATGCGTGGCTCAAGACCAGGCAGCAACAAGAAGCTGACTCCTTACGAAACATTTTCGCGAAATGTTTTGGTGACTTGCACACTTTTGTTCAGACTCGCCTCAAGGCCAAAATGTTTATCAGAGAAGCCTTGTATATTAGACAGTGCTATGATGTGCTGCAAGGGATTCTGGATATCTCTGAGGAGCCTAGTAGGAAGCATTATAAAATCTTTAATTTGAATTGATGAATTTTATCTCGTAGAGCAATGGACTGATAAGCAACTGGAACGACTCTATCTATTTGCCGTAATGTGGTCTTTAGGAGCTCTACTGGAACTGGACGACCGTGCCAAGCTGGAAACCTTCGCTCTGGCCCATCCATCGAAAATGGATTGGCCCAAGTGTAAAGAGAACGAAACCATTTTTGAGTACGTGGTGAATCCAGAAACTGGCAAGTGGGAACATTGGAGACAACGCGTGGAGGAGTTTGTGTACCCCACGGACTCCGTGTTAGAGTTCACCAACATTTTGGTACCGAACGTTGACAACGTTCGTACGGCCTTCTTGATTCATAATACTGCTAAACAGAATAAGGCGGTACTGTTGATCGGTGAGTACCTAGATGCAGTTCTTTTATAAACTTCTCATTATTTTTCTCTATAGGCGAACCGGGAACAGCGAAAACAGTAATGATCAAGGGCTACATGTCCACGTTTGATCCAGATTATAAGTTGAATAAGTCGTTCAACTTTTCTTCGGCCACCACACCAAATATGGTTCAGGTACTATGGTTTTGAGGCTTCCAGAGCTTAGCTTATCCATCCAATTTTAGAGAATTATAGAGTCTTACGTTGATAAACGTGTGGGTACGACCTACGGTCCACCAGCTGGGAAAACTTTGACGATCTTCATCGATGACATCAACATGCCCGTCATCAACGACTGGGGAGATCAAATTACCAACGAAATCGTTCGTCAGCTAATGGAAAATGGTATAAAACATCATCTAATATAGTTCAGTTCAGGTAATCAATCCGTTCTCTTCTTTTAGGTGGTTTCTACAGTTTAGATAAACCAGGAGATTTCTCATATATCGTCGACGTCATGCTGTTGGCCGCAATGATTCATCCGGGAGGTGGTAGAAACGACATTCCTCATCGGTTAAAGAGACAGTTCTGCGTATTTAATTGCACCCTACCCAGCACCACTTCCATGGATCTTATATTCAGTCAGTCCTACCGCTGCGCCACATTTCACTTTTAACACGTAAATCCTATTTAGGGCAAATCGGTTGTGGATATTTCTGCATCGAACGTTTCGAGGAGGAGATAGTCGAGTTCCTGCCGAAACTCATCCCGTTAACGAGGCACATCTGGCAAAAGACCAAGCAGAAGATGTTGCCTACTCCGGCCAAGTTCCATTACGTGTTCAATTTGAGGGATCTATCCAGGATTTGGCAAGGGATCCTGACGGTGCAGAGGTTGGAGTGCAAGGACAAGACTCAAATGTTGAAGCTCTGGAGGCACGAGTGTCAAAGGGTCATTTCTGATAGGTGAGTGCTTGAATTGTATCAAGGATAATTGGCCATAATGAGTCTTCTAGGTTTACCATTATACCGGATAAAAAGTGGTTCGAGAACCTGCTTAAGGAGCAAGCGAGAGAAGAACTGGAAGAGGATTTTGAATTTTATACAGAAGATGAAACTTATTGGGTCGACTTTCTTAGGGACCCCCCTGACGCTACTGGAGATGAACCGGACGATTTTGATTTTAGTGCTCCCAAAATTTATGAAGAGATCCCAAGTTGGGAGTTTCTTAAAGAGAAACTGTTTAGTAAGTGCTATGAAAGGATCATAGCCAGTTAATAAAACTCTTTTTGAAATTAGTGTTTATGAGTGAATATAATGAGGCTGTTCGTGGTTCTCCCATGGACATGGTGTTCTTCCATGACGCTATGGTGAACCTAATGATAATATCCCGGATTATTCGAACTCCAAAAGGGAACGCTTTATTGGTTGGTGTGGGAGGATCAGGAAAACAAAGCTTGACCAGACTCTCCTCCTTTATGGCCAATTACAAGAGCTTCCAAATACAATTAACCCGGTAATCCGTTTGATTTCTGGATATAGACTTTACATGACGCTGTTTTTTGTTTAGATCTTATAACGTGAACAACCTTATGGACGACATGAAACAGCTGTACCGAGTGGCAGGCCTGGAAGGTACCGGCATGACCTTCATCTTCACCGACAACGAAATCAAGGAAGAAACGTTCCTGGAGAGCATCAACAACATCCTGAGCTCCGGCGAAATCGCCAACTTGTTCGCGAAAGACGAACTGGACGAAATTCAGTCCGAGCTCATTCCGGTTATGAAAAAAGTCCTGCCCAAGCGACCCCCTACCGGAGACAATTTGTACGACTTCTTCCTGACGAGATCCAAACAGAACCTCCACGTGGTCCTGTGTTTCTCACCGGTGAGTCTTGTGTTACCCTAGTGGGCACTCATTTATTTATTATCAACATTATCCAGGTGGGCGAAAAGTTCCGGAGTCGAGCCCTCAAATTCCCCGGCCTGATATCCGGGTGCACGATCAACTGGTTCCAGAAATGGCCCCAGGACGCCCTCGAGGAAGTCTCCTTTCACTTCTTGCATCAATACGAGGTCATCGCCACCCCCGAAGTGAAAACCGAGTTGATTCTTATTATGGCGGAAGTGCACGATGGCGTGGCAGATTTTTGTGACAAGTACTATGACAGGTACGACCTTGAGATTTATTCCAATGCCCCCCTTAAAATATATGGACTATTTGCTTTCTAAAGGTTTCGACGCAGGACTTATGTCACCCCCAAAACCTTCATATCGTACCTGGCCGCCTACAAGGTTCTCTACAGAAAGAAAGTGGACGACATTGACGTCCTGGCCATGAGAATGAAGACTGGCTTATCGAAGCTGGTGGAGGCTCAAGCGAGCGTAGATGTCCTGAGGGCTGAACTGGCGGTCAAGGAAAAGGAGATGACCGTGGCCACAGAAGCTGCTGAAAAGGTGCTAGCAGAAGTGATGGCGGCCAGTCAAGTGGCCAATAAGATCAAAGAGGAAGCTACCGTGGTGAAAGAGAGAGCCGAGAACCTGGTGTCGTTGATCAGCGTGGACCAGAAAGAGGCGGAAGCCAAGTTGCTGGCCGCGAAGCCCGCTTTGGACGCGGCCGAGTCCGCCCTACAGGTAAACTCTACACTCATTCCGATTTAAATAAAGCTCCGCCCGATTTCAGACCATCAAAGCTTCTGACATAGCTACGGTAAGGAAGCTGGGGAAACCTCCCTACTTGATTCTGTTGATTATGGATGCGGTGCTGATTTACTTCAAACGGAAAATGGAACCGACCAAAGCCGATCCGGAGAAGAGCTTTTTGGTGCCGTCCTGGGCAGATTCCCTGAAGGTCATGGCCGACACCACCTTCTTGAAGAAACTCCAGGAATACCCCAAGGACACGATCAACTCGGAGATGATAGATTTGTTACAGCCCTATTTTAGTCATCCCTTATACACGTTTGAGGCAGCGAAGACCGCATGCGGTAATGTGGCCGGCCTGATCGCTTGGACTATAGCCATGGCCTCATTTTTCGACGTTAACAGGGAGGTGCTGCCACTGAAAGTAAGTTTGATCTAACCCATCCAGAGAAGGCCTATCACGTATATTGTTTTCTAAGGCTAACTTGGCTATTCAACAAGCAAAACTCACCAGGGCCCAGGAGGAACTACAGGCGGCCATGGAGCTATTGGCCGAAAAAGAGGCTGAGGTGAAGGCCTGCCAGGATTTGTATGATGAGGCGATGGCCAAGAAGCAAGTAAGAAACTCCCCTACGGTTTGGTTATTTTAAAAGTAAAGCTTGTGCGAATTTTGACTAGGAAATATTCGAAGCTGCGATGAAAGTGAAAAACAAAATGGACGCCGCGACTGCCCTAATTGACGGTCTGGCAGGAGAAAGGATCCGTTGGACGGATCAGTTGGCCCAGTTCAAAGCGGAAACGGAACGACTTATCGGAGACGTGGTTTTACTAACAGGTTTCCTGGGTTACACCGGACCATTTAACCAGGAATTCCGTAATTTTATGCAGCATTCGTGGCTGGACGCCTTGACTAGGCGAAAGATCCCGGTTACGACCAGTCTGAATATCATCGACAGTTTAACGGATATTGCCACGGTGAGACATCTTCTACTTTTGACTATGCTTATCAATTCCACGTCATTTCCAGATTGGAGAATGGAATCTTCAAGGCCTACCTACGGACGAACTGTCAATCCAGAATGGCATCATCGTCACCACTGCCACGAGGTATCCCCTGCTGATCGACCCTCAGAGCCAAGGCAAAGCTTGGGTGAAGAACAAGGAAAAGACCAACCACCTAATTGTGACCTCATTAAACAACAAATACTTTAGGTAACCTTGACCCCACTGTACAATCTTTATCATTCACAAAACCGATATCAACAGAAACCACATTGAGGACGCCGTCTCCCTCGGCTACCCGATGATCATAGAAGACATCTCCGAGGAGCTAGATCCCGTGCTGGATAACGTCATGGAGAAGAATCACATCAAAATCGGCACCACCTTCAAAGTGAAAGTGGGCGACAAGGAGGTGGACGTAAACGACAACTTCAGACTGTACATAACCACGAAGTTGGCGAACCCCATGTACACCCCGGAAATATTTGCCAGGGCGTCGATCATCGACTTCACCGTGACCATGAAGGGTCTGGAGGATCAGCTGTTGGGTCGCGTGATTCTGACTGAGAAACAAGAACTGGAAACGGAGAGGACGAACCTCATCAAAGACGTGACGGCCAACAGACGAAAGATGTTGGAACTGGAGCAGAACCTGCTCTATAAGCTGACCACCACCAAAGGTTCCCTGCTGGACGATGACACCGTGATAGGGGTCCTAAACGTGACCAAGAACACCGCGGCTGAAGTGCGAGAAAAGCTACAAATCGCGAAGGAGACCGAAACAAAAATAAACGTGGCCAGGGAGGAGTTCAGACCGATCGCCACTAGGGGAAGCATACTGTACTTCTTGGTGGTGAGCATGTCAATGGTGAACGTGATGTACCAGACCTCTTTGGTGCAGTTCCTGGAACGGTTCGATATTTCCATGCTCCGTTCCGAGAAAACCCCCATCATCCAGAAGCGGATCCAGTTAATTATCGACTATTTGACTTACGAAATCTTCAAGTACCAGTCAAGGGGACTGTATGAGTGCAACAAATACATGTTCGTGCTGCTCATGTGCTTGAACATCGACTTGGACCGGGAGCATATCACTCATGAAGAGTTTCAGAACTTCATTAAAGGGGGCGCCGCTTTGGACATGAACGCTTGTCCTCCGAAACCCGCCAAATGGATAACGGATCTGACCTGGCTGAATTTGGTCGAACTGTCCAAGTTGAGGCACTTCCAGTATATCGTGCAGCAGGTGAGCGCTAATGATAAGCAGTGGCGGACTTGGTTTGACAAGGACGCTCCGGAAGAGGCGGTTATTCCAGACGGGTACAATAGTTTGGACACTTTTAGGAGGCTTTTGATCATCAGGTGAGGTTTATCAGCTGAAGAATGCTTTATTAAAAGGATAAACTTGTAGGGCTTGGTGTCCGGATAGGACGATCACACAAAGCAGGAAGTACATAGCAAACTCTTTGGGGCAGAGATTTTCTGAGCCGGTGATTCTTAACTTTGAGGCGATGCATGAGGAGTCTCGATCCTTGACACCCTTAATTTGCTTTTTAAGCATGGGATCAGACCCCACGCCGTACATTGAAACGTTGGCCAAGAGGCTGGAGCTGAAGAGCAAAAGCATTTCGATGGGGCAGGGCCAGGAGGTGCATGCTAGGAAAATGCTGACGCAAGCCATGCAAGAAGTGAGGACTGCTCGCTCTCTATGTTGCTTTATTTTACATACACTTGTTTTAGGGCTTTTGGGCACTGTTACAAAACTGCCATCTATCTCTGGACTACATGAACGAGGTGCTCGGTCAATTTCTGGATTTGGAAAAGGGAATTGGGTCAGTGCATCCGGATTTCCGGCTCTGGATCACTACTGAGGTCCACCCCAAGTTCCCTATAAGTCTATTGCAGATTTGTATTAAGTTTACCAATGAGGCTCCGCAGGGGATTAGAGCAGGTGGCTCTCAGAGCTTAACAGAGGGTCTTCGATTACACTAAATTCTTCCAGGTCTACTCAGGACGTACACCTCAATGAACCAGGACATGCTGGACTACTCAGATGCGTGGCAATACATTCCCTTGGTATACGCGATCTCTTTCTTGCACACCGTGGTTCAGGAGCGCAGAAAGTTTGGGCCTCTCGGATGGAATATCCCTTATGAGTTCAATTCGGCAGACTGGCTGTCCAGCGTCTTATTTTTACAAAACCACTTGGACGATATTGATCCTAAGAGAGGGATTAGCTGGCAAACACTGCGGTGAGTGACAATGGTTTACTGTTTAACACTTTGTATGTAACTTTTTGCAGGTACATGCTGGGAGAGGTGCACTATGGTGGCAGGGTAACAGACGACTTCGATAAGATCCTTTTGAACACCTTCTGCAGGGTGTGGTTCAGCGATGACGTGTTTAAGGACGACTTTTTGTTCTATAAAGGCTACAAAATCGTTAGGTTCAAGCAGGTTTCCGATTATCTGGCTTATATCGACGGATATCCTTCTACGGATCCTCCGCAGGCCTACGGACTGCATTCAAATGCGGATATCACGTAATATTTTGACTCTATTAGACTCTAGTCTGATCTTCATTTAAATTTTATTACTTAGGTACCAAACAAATACCACCATAGAAATGTTTGACAATATGTTATCCATTCAACCAAAAGAGTCTGGATCTGGTAGTGGTGAATCCAGAGAAACAACCGTAGGGCGGCAAGCCAAGGATATGCTGTCCAAGCTGCCCAAGGACTATGATCCCTTCGAGGTGAAAGAAAGATTAAAGGCAATGAACCTTTTGAACCCCCTCAATATATTTCTGAGGCAAGAGATTGACCGGATGCAGAAGGTCATCAGTTTGGTGAGGTCCACCTTGACCGATCTCCTCTTGGCCATTGATGGTATCATTATTATGAGTGAGGTAAATGAGTTGGAAGCATATCAATGCTTTTGTAACGTCCTAAATGAAATTGTAGTCTCTTGGAGACGCCCTGGACAACATCTACGACGCCAAGGTGCCGTTCATCTGGAGACGAGGCTCTTGGGAGGCCAATACCCTCGGGTTCTGGTTTACCGAACTAATCGAGAGGGATGCCCAGTTCCGTAGCTGGTGCTTTGGGGGTCGCCCCCCTTGTTTCTGGATGGCGGGCTTCTTTAATCCTCAAGGGTTCTTGACGGCTATGAAACAGGAGGTGGCCAGAGCGCATAAGGGATGGGCTCTGGATCAGGTGAGTCTCATGAACCAAGTGACCAAGAATATGAAGGAAGAGATCAATTCTGCGCCTCCGGTAAGCAGTTTGTTGAACCAGAGGAGATTTTTTTCTGTGAGTGTTTATTTTTAGGAAGGGGTGTTGATTTACGGTCTATTTCTGGATGGTGCCGGATGGGATAGGCGCCACATCAGACTGGCGGAGAGTATTAATAAGGTTTTGTACACCATGATTCCTGTAGTGCACGTGTATGCTATTTATTCCACTGATCCTAAACCGGCGACCCTTTACACCGTAAGCATAGAGGTCGCCAGTGGGAATAGGGAATCATGATTATTGATTTTAGTGTCCCGTATACAAGAAGGCTCGAAGGACCGGACTGAACTTTATTACCGTTTTGTGGCTTCAAACCGCGAAGCCGCCCGAGCACTGGGTCCTCCGCGGGGTGGCGCTATTGTGCGACATTCAGTAACGATTTTAGTTAGTTTAATTAAGGATTTAATAAATGTTAGATTAATTGAAAAAAAATGTTGTTTATTATAATTTCTGCGGCGGTGCGGTGACTAACGTGGGAGGTGGACCTGCGCTAACTTGCCCATCAGCTGGTTTCTTACTGGTCCAGTTGCAGGTGATGAAGTTTACGATTAGTTGGACAACGCTATTTAAAATGCCTGAAAGAGATGTTTTTTCAGTACCTAATGCTCTTTTTTTTAATCTTCCGAACCTACCCGAACAAACGTACACCCCCCCAACAACAGAACACAACTTGGCCAAGAACATCCCCAAGTTGTCCCTTTCCTGGATAACTGTGACCCTCAGGGCCGACATGTCGTACTTAAAATAAATTCCAGGCATGCCATGGCTGCCCTGGTCGTGATTGATGACCCTGGCCAGTTCTTTGACGCTGTACTGATAAGTGTCGATGTGGTTCATGAAGGTTTTTACTGTGGTAGGCACCACCTCTATGAAGTAGTTCACTAGGGTCATTGGATGATTAAAAACCCGTTCATCCCCTATAAGAAATTAAGCGGATTGCAGTTTGCGCCCTATAGACGGGATCCAGAAATTTGATTTGAATTCCAAAGATCTTACTCTAGTAGAGTCAGATCCTTGGGATTCAAACCAAATCTTTTTGGAGGTTTTTGGAGTCTCTTCTGCAGGTTGAATGCACAAGAATGATTCCGCGATGCGTACCTTCAAGAGGATGAATCAGGCCTGGACTAGGATCCCCAAAGCTAAACCTATCGATCCTATGAGTAAAATTATAATCCTGATCCGAAATAAACGCGCTAATATGAATATGGCCGCGGGGTAAGCTGATGCTTTTGCCAGCGGTAATATGGAAATTTCCAGCCACTTTGTTCAGCAGTAGACTCCCGTAGATCCTGCATGCGTCGAACGGTCTGTTTGGTTTGTGGCTCCTGGGGGGCAGAGCCCCAAACTGGCTGGAAAAACTGCTTTTCCATAATAGGTCCTAAATAATTATTTATTTCTGATTTTATTCGTAAGAGATTTTAATAGGAGGTTTCACCTTTACGGCGTGATATTCCTCCCTGAGGTAGGAGTTAATGTGTTTTTTATTCTCAAAGTGGAGTTGCTGGTTCTCAGAGAGTTCAAACCAGGTGTCCTCCTCTTCCAGTTGTCCGAACTTGTACGTGTTTTGATTGGTGGAGTCCAAAACGTCGGTGCCCACCGCTAAATAAGAAAAAATCGTTCTTCTAGGGGTTTTTACGATCTACGATCGTCGAATCGATTAAATTTAGGCACGAGTCTTAGTTGAACTTACATCCGCAAGGCATCGCCACCGTCAGATCGATATTCATCTTCAGCTTCTCGTCCAGCTCGATATCCGGCGAGAATTTAAAGGTAAAAGAGCTATTTAAATAATAACTAACTTCAGAATAAACCAGCCAGGCGATGATGAGGAAACTTATAATGGAAACTAAAAAATATACCACTTTGTAGAGCTTTTCTTTCTTAAACTGTTGAAGGAAGCTTACAAGAACCTCCTACCGAAGACTGAATCTTATAAGGGTCTTCGATCTTGGGGAAAATGTCCATTTTTTTCACTTTATTCAGCTTGGAGCCCCTGTATCTGGGGATAGAGACCTTTTCCGACTCCATTTTCACACTAAAATGCCACCAAACTTAAAGGAAAATCATAACTTGAACTTCTATCAGGGGACACGTAAACACAGACTGTAAACAAACTGGTTGAGGTTATCTAACGCCTTAACTACGTCATTCGTTTACAGTGGCAGTGGCTTAGGATCGGCCTAACGTATATGCTAGGATTTCAAGCTATTCACGATATTCGTATTGCTGTATCTAGTCAGCATAACCTTTTAACGCAGTCTAAACTACTCAACCTTAATTCTCGGTAGCCAAATTATTTAACATTTGGTCCCATCCGGCTCTGATGCCACGTGGGCAAAAATCTTTTCTCAACTATATGTGTTAAAGATTTATACCAGGAGCAAACGAGAAACGAAGAAGGAAATAAATAAAGAAAAAAAGCGATAAGGAATTCTAAAGAAAAAAAATAAGAAATAAGACTAACAATAAAAGTGACAATCTTTGACGAAAGCCCCTAACAAAGCCAGGAATAGGGCTCGTAAAGAGTCGCTTTTGGTAGTTTTAAATAGTATAGGGCCTATTCGTATTGCTGTATCTAGTCAGCATAATCTTTTAGCACAGTCTAAATTGCTCAAGTTTAATTTTCGGTAGCCAAATTATTTAACATTTGGTCCCATCCGGCTCTGATGACTGCCACGTGGGCAAAAATCTTTTCTCAACTATATGTGTTAAGGGTTTATACCAGGAGCAAAAGACAAACATAAAATAAATAAAGGAAAAAAATAATAAGGAACCCTAAAGAAAAAAATGAAGAAATAAGACAAACAATAAAAGCGACAATCTTTGACCAAAGGCCCTAATAAAACCGCGAATAAGGCTCGTAAAGGGTCGCTTTTGGTAGTTTCAAGTACTATAGGGCCTGGCGAAAAATTCTCTTCGCTTTTCTTCTCAATAGGGTTATATTTCTTCCTTACAACCATTTTTTTTGCTGAAAACAGGCTTTTCTTGTTTCCTCTTTACTTTTTTGGCTTCGTAGGGCAGTCGGGCCGTAGCACGCAAGCGACTCATGAAGAAAATCAGGCCCATATGACGATAAATCCCGATAATTTTCCACTTTATTCCCAACAATGGGGGCTCATCATCATCGAATATTTGTCACAAACACCATAATTAGATAATAAGGCACCGTAAGTGAGTTAATTGAAACACAACGGGCCGGACACTTAAGTTTCTTCAGTCGCTTCTCTGCCCCCTCGACCATAATAATAGAACACGGTAATTACGCGATCATGCTTCTTAATGAGACCTAATCAGACGAAATCGGATCCGTTAAGGTGCACGACGTGCCGAGAGTTTAGTGCAGGTGGTGCATTTAGTAAATTTTCCTTCTTCTTCTCGAGTTTTCTATCACTCCCAACATGTACCCACATAATCCCCAACGAGAATTCGAGGGTATTTAATACACTTCAGAGGTTTCCCGATAAAATACCGCCACTGAAATTGAACTTGAAACCCCATACCGCTGGCGGGGTTAAAGCCCAGTCGTTGTTTGAACATTCTCGTGAAAATGGTGCCCTGTTCTACTACGCTGGACTATAAATTAACCCTAGTGTTGGCCCTAACAGTGTTCAGTGCTGCATCGAAAGACTTTTCCAGCCCCCCCACCACGGTGAAAGCCCTGGAAAACAACACGGTGCTATTGCCTTGTTATCTGAACACCATCTCCAACGGTGAGTGAAATATTCTGGTGCCTAACGAAGGTTGTAAGTCTTCAAATTTAGATGGAGCCCAAGTCGTGTCAGTAAGATGGTACAAAGATAAAGAGCTCCTGGTGGACAGCGCAAACGAATCCGTCTTCATCCCGGCCAGACACTATTTATGGAGCAACGGCTCCCTGGAGATCCAGAGGGTGGAACCAGGAGACACTGCCGAGTATATTTGCGAGATTTTCAGGCCGGAGCCCTGGGGACCCGTGAGGCAGAGGCACGCCATCGAGGTTTTTACGTGAGTTCTTTAGGTTTTTCTAAAGAGTTTGATAGAGCAAGAGGTTTTTTTTAGATCCACCTTCAGCTGAGCCCTTCCCAGTCACCGGGTTCTTACAGGTGAAGCTCGGCGAGGAGGTGCGCATGTCCTGCAAGGGAGGGTGGGGTGCCTTATCCCATTATCACGTGGTCCAGAAAGGTAGGAAAATGTCACTTGAGGGCTTTAGGGAGTCTTACAGTTTCAGGGTGCTTAAACTTCGCTATTTCAGGGTGAAGAACTGAAACTGATCGACAACCGAGAGCTTCTAGTCTTTACGGCGACAGATCGATCCTTGGCGGGGGTTATACCAGTGTAAAGCCGAGAATGGAGTGGGTGAACCTGCCAAGGCCAGTATCGAGTTGAGCATTATCTGTGAGTAAATGACATCAGATGGTACATTTCCTTAATAATTCATCTTTATTTAGATCCGCCTGAGCTCCAGAGCACCCGTTCCTGGGGTCCACACGGCTCCTGGATACAGGACTCAGTTGGAGTGTCGGGGTTTCTGCTGATCCACAGGTGAATATTGAGTAGTTAACCAGTATAAATCTTATTATTTGTTGTAATGTTGAAGGCTTCTGTCACGTGGTTGAAAGGTGAGGTGCCGGTGAGGGCGGAAGGGAGGATAGCGACCTTGATAGAAGGCGAGAAACACATTCTGTTGATCAAGCAGGTGCAGCGGAGCGATTTTGGGATATATACTTGCAGGGCGATCAACAAGTTGGGGCAGGGGGAGATCCAGATTCAGCTTTCCGGTTGGTTCACCAATAAGAGCCTCTTTTTTGGTTGTAAACGGATATTTTCCAGGAGTGCCTCATCCGGGAGTTTTCAAGAAAACTTCAGAGAATGACATCTCTCCGAACGAGCACAGTTACACCCTGATCTGGGAGGTGGACAGCTACACCCCCATCGTCGAGTACTCCTTATGGTTTCGTCCGTATAAGATCGCCCGTGGTTTAAAGAGACCCGACTGGACCAAGCTGACCATCCCGGCAGAACACAGCTCCGGACCGGTGTTTTCCAAAAGTTTCACTTTGAAAGACTTAAAGGAAAAGACTATTTATGAGGCTCTGATCGTTTCCAGGAACAGGTATGGGTGGTCCAAGCCCAGTCCCATTTTGAGGTTCGCCACTGCTGGTGCAGGTAAGAAGTAAGACGTGGTGCACAAGTGTAGATTTTTAAAATCTGGTTTCTAGAGTTCAACGAGGATATGATCACCACGGTCCAGCTGGGGCAGGACGAGAATGTCGTACCTTTGGACTTGAAAAGTGGCTCCTCGATGAATGTGCACGTGTTTTTGTATTTTATTGTAAATTTGTTCCTATTAAACGTTATTTATTAATGATAATTGAAATGATTTCTTATTAAAACCCATCCTCCCTCGGTATTCCTGCGACAATTGGCAATAAATTACTTGCTTTAATTAGGTTGACAACTATCTTTGACCGGACATCGTTTATTACGTTTTTAATTCGGCATCAATTAACCAATTAACCGGCTATTGATTTTCTTTGTTCGATGATGATGGGCGTGGGACGACAAAAGGATCTCTGCTGATCATTTCATGTCTTAGTCACATTCTTGCAGAATCCGTAATCTAGAATGAAGTGATGGTGAATGCGCCGAGAAATGCAGCAGCAGGAATTGATATCTTATATGTTTTCAAATGGAGAAGGCGCTGGAAAATGGGGCCAAAAGAAAGCTGTTTTTTTTTTGCCCAATTGGCACTCAGTTATCCAAATTATGGTACCTTAAGTAGCGTATCATTGCATTAGGCAGCCAACCATCATTTCCGTCAATCCACAACAATGCACCAAATAATTCCTGCTGATCCTTATCGTGGTACCGTTTAAGGTGTGTGTCGTATATGATTATGTTCTTTATTAGGTTATCCTGCGGCAAATCTTAATTGCTGCCATTATATTACTGCCATATCGGCTTAATAACATTATAAATATAAAGTGTGACACAGTTGCGTGTGATCTAATCTTTTGTTTGTTGAAGGAACTAGCAGGAAAAATTGATTTTTCTTTAATTCATTTGTATACAATGGGTTATCATTGTAAACATTAACGTATAATTAAAAAAAGAGATGTACGCTCTCGTCATGTGAGAAGACAATGATCATGTTTGTATTTTTTTACATTCTATTAAGCACTCGGGCCAACCCATCGGAGAAAATGATTCATTCATAACATTGTTCATTAAATGCTAACTTGGATATGATGACATTTCGTCTCGTTACATCACGTGAATGTGTAGAAATTTGTGGTTAACATAAGCACCATAGGGGGAAAAGTTCATAAATTTATTATGAGAAAAACTAGTACTTTTGGCAAGCAGGAATTAACAATTCATTGACCCGCGATCATACGGTTCTATACCAGAAACAGCATTGATATACGAGGCTCCTATTAAATTAAACCGGAAGCAAAGTGTGTACTCAAACATGTAAGCAAAAACCGTTCAGTCCTCCCTCCGACTAGCCTTCATAGGATTTCGTTGGTAAACAAAATTTACTGTAGGTAACTTTTTTGCTACTATAGTAAGAAAGATGATTTGAATTGTGTTGGATAGAGAAATGATGCAAGTGCATTTAACTCCATAAAGTACTTAAGAAATTATTAGTCTTTAACGAGTATTTTTTGCCAACAAACCGCTAAACAGGGATTAAAAATTCATTGACCCCTTAATATGCACAGTTCATGCACTCCGAGAGGATTGTTGGTGGTCCCAATTAAGTTCTTTCTAGGTGCGGCACGGTATATAATAAAAAATCGATCATACGGTTCGGGGCGCCGTCGACGCACAGTGGGCAAAATAATAATTAAAAAGCGGCGATCTCTATAATTCGAAACTCTGGGCACAATAAGATTTCAAGGTTGCATACTCCGGCTGTTCTTTTTTTGTCTGGCTTGCACCAAAGCGGGGACCAGATCTTTGATACTTTTAAAAAAATAAGTACACGAGGTATGAAATATTATACGGAGCGATCCCTTTCTCCGGTTACCGAGGTAGACAAAGCTTCTTAACCGTATAGTTTACGGGAGTCATTAAGGGGCTGAAGAACTTTGCAAGGGGTTGGCAAAGAATTCAGTGTGTTCGGCATAAGCTGTTATAGCAGATTATGACTAATACCCGAAGAGTAAACACAACTATCAAAATATTTGTAATAAACTATATAGAGGATCTCTGACACCGCACACACGTGATCTAATAATAAGCATGTCTGGTCACTGAACTCTGAGAGCAACAAAAACTCGAATTTAGTTCGGAATAAGGTAACGGAAGCCCTTTGTCTTCCGAGAAGTCCTAGTTTGCAAATTGCCAACATAAAAACTTTAACGACCCCTTACAGCTACGAGGTTTCGTCACCGCAAATGAAAAACCATGAAATTTCGGTTAACGGGCCTGTTTGTTTGTTTTTCCACGAGGTTTTGTCTTGAATTTGTCCGGTTTATTTCAAGGCGTGACGAGGAAACGAACTTTCGGCCGAATGCCTTAACTCCTCGGTCATTCGTTATTTTTAACTAGATGGAAGAAACCCATATTTTTTGTTGGACTTTATCGAATATAGTACGCACGTCTGGTGTTGCCAGACATGGATGATCAGTAGAATTTGCCTGGAAACCTGCAACAATCGCACTAGCAGTCGTTTCGAGACGCAGTATATGGTCGGATGCGTATTTTGGCAGGTTTCCATAGTGCTTTATGCAATTTTAACGAAATAACATGAGAATAGAATCCGATGTGTACGATTCTGGACCACGCAATTTTAGATCTATCCAGAAATAGCATTGATATACGAGGGTTCATTTAAATTAAGCCGGAAGCAACTGTAAGTCGAAAAATCATCCCTGATCCGACCCATTTCAAGTGCGTAAGCGACAAACCGTTCAGTCCTCCGTCCGGCCAGCCTCCATGCAACTTTGTTGGTTAACAAAATTTACTGTAAATTTTTTTGATGTTATAGTTAGGAAGATGATTTAAATTGTGTTGCACAGGAATTATTAGTTTTAATTGGTGTCTAATGATTCATCCTAAGCCAGCCCTCTTCTCAAGCGTTTCGCAATCCGATTGGCAAACATTCACATTTTTTTGACGAAAGCCGATCCTCATAAAGAAAGCCATCAATCTACCTCTCGGAAACGCTATTGCCGCATCTCTTGCCATCGATTACCCCATTGTCGAGCAACAGCCAAGTCCCATCGAACATTCAATGGTAATCTAATGATAATGGGTTACGAGGACCAGCATTTTCAAGCTCTTTCTATTGTTTTTTTTCTGTTTCGCCATTTCGTACAGGGGCGTATCACTGGATCTCTCTCAAGTCGTTTTAATATGCATCGCAGCCTCTGGTAAGCTGTAATTTTACGACATTATGTAAATTGGCCTTTTCCAATTAATGGGGGGACTGGTTTATCCGCAATAACTTGTTGTGATTGTAATTTTTAAGACTGCAACCAATAAACCACTAATAAAAAACCATTGCCAAGCTTCCTTATGCGTCTAATGTCGGCTAAGAGGTCAATTACGATTAAATCGACTTTTTCCCTTTTATTATTTCTTGCTAGTAATGTTTGCCAAGATGCTCCTATCGATCTGAATTTTTCAAGCTTCCAGTAGCCGCCCCAGTTTCGCCTAAGCTAGGAAATGTGGCGCCTTGTAATGGCTTCGGGGGGCGTAGGAGGGCACTATTAAGAAAATAACGTGCTATAATTATAATATTTACTTGGCTATGTTATCAAAGATATATGCATTTTGAAGGATCAGAGGTCATTTTCGATAACTTTTTGTATATTATTTGAATTCTCGCATGGATTACTCATAAAATAAACACAGTCTGAAAGACATTACTGTCGCGATAAGTAAATTTCTTATGGCAAAACTTGACAAATAAGTAAATATTTGTCTGGCCCAAGATCCCATTCAAAGATGTTTTTTTGCAACTTTATCGATGGTTTTCAAGAATCCCCGAGATGGCTTATCAAAGTGTGCTCAGCTTATGGGAATTACCTCACTCTATAAAACCCTTTTATAACCTCGAAATTTAATTAAAATGTTTATTATCTTCAGTCTGCTTCAAATGTCGTGTAACGGCCATATCCATAACCCATATACCACACACGCATAATTAATGCCTTTTTATTATGGTGACATAATCGGGGCAGCGGCTCCACTCCACTGTACATAAAATCCATCATTTCAAAATGGCTTTCAATTTATACACAGATGATGTCACACTTGGGAATTGCGATAATAAGCATTATAAAACGTATAAATTGTTCCGAAGAATTATATTAAGCTCGAGTTTCAGTCGGAATCCTTTTGGGTCCCACAATTTAATTTATGCCCCCGTTATTGCATCAAATCTCGCTTATCTGCGTAGTGTTATAAATAATTTAACTGGCAACCTGACATATTCTTATATGACCCGGAAATGTGATGTTACCCGAGGCGACGCCAGAAATATGCGCCTAGAAGATGGATTTCATCACGTATTTGGACGAGATAAATTTATACGAGGGACCGCTGTATATGTACGCCGTTTGAAATCGTTAGACTGCAGGAAAAGAGGTAAAAAATGATTTAAAGTACGTAAAGGAATAAACCGTTCAGTCCTCCGCAATTTGCATACACTAGAGGCGTTCAGTGCTCCGTCCGACCTATTTGTTATACCCTTGAACCGCCCAGTTTTCCTGTAAAACTAGCTTTAATAATTCTTCGGCTTATGGAATTGTTGGCAGATTTATTTAATACCCGAAATTTCCTGTTGATTTTAGATGAAAGTCGTCAAACGCCAGTCATCAAACGATTTTCTCGCTTCCTGCTTTTTGTATTTGATAACGGGTCGAGTTGCCCTCTGTTAAGTGACTTCTGCTGCTATTTTTGGGCGTTACAATTTATTATTTTCACACCTTCAATTAATTGCCTTTTAATTTTTTTTTCGGGAGTCATGCCATTAAGTTTGAAAGTCTTTTATTGTTCGTTTATAGAAAATGTCACGATGAAGAAAACTGATTTCTTCACGTATTTGGACGAGATAAATGTATACGAGGGAACGATGTATACTCCAATTGAAATCGTTAGACTGCAGCAAAAGAGTTAAAAAAAAGACTTTAACTGCGTGAAGAAATAAAACCGTTGAGTCCTCCGTAATTTTCATACACTAGAGGCGTTCAGTGCTCCGTCCGACCTACTTGTTATAGCCTCGAAGCGCCCAGTGCTTCAATAGTTCTTCTGCCGGTGAAATTGTTGACAGATTTATTTATTACCCGAAATTTCCTGTTGATTTTAGACGAAACCGCCAGTCACCAAACGATTTTCCCGCTTCCTGCTTTTTGTGTTCGACAACGGGTTGAGTGGTTTCCCCCCCTGTTAAGTGACTTCCGCTATTTTTGGGCGTTACAATTTGTGATTTCCACACCTTGAATTAATCGCCTTTTAATTTTTTTTAATGAGTCATGCGCCATTAAATTTTTACGTCTTTAATTGTTCGCTTATGGAAAATGTCACGATGACATCAGCACACACCACGTCCTGTGGGCAGAACCGTGAAGAAATAGACGACGGTATAATTATGAACTATAAACGAGCCATTCGAGTCAATATTTTCGTATTTCTTAATCAAAACTGTTGGTCCAGAAAATATTTACTCCAGAGTTTATGGGGTTCTTTTAATTGATTCCGGCCGGTTGAGCAATAAGCCAAAAATAAAAAAAAATCGGGTCACAATGTCGTTATTTTTAAATTAAATGTTCCGATTAAGCAATAAATTAATTATTCATCTGCAATTGAATCATCGTCAGCTGAATGTTTGTCGACCCCAGCGCATTAATTGAGCGGAAAATTAAACTTGATGTCTCTCGAACGTCGGGATTAATTTACCATTACAAGCTGGAAAGTTTTAAGGTTAGACCGGGGATATTTTCAAATACTACATGCCACATGCATGTACTAAATCCCAACAAATACCTTTAAGTAAAGAACATCTGCCTGCGTGTGCATTTTTAGACTGAACACCGTTTATCTGAAGAAAGGATCTCGAAACCTATTTTAGCATCCACACAATAGCCGTGGCGCCTAAACAGCCGTAAAAGGATCATGTAATAAAACATCTTGTATTGGGGGATTTTATTATTCTTTCTTGATACATTCCTGTCTCAAATTTTGACAGTTAATTTAAGGCATTTATTATTTCGTCCAGGCAGTCGAACCTATTTGTTATATACTCGAACCGTCCAGTCCTCCGTCTGACCCGTTAATCTAACTTCCTACTTTACGTTATTTTTCTCTGCTGGATAAAGACTTAGACCCCACATAAATTACATAAAACATAAAACCAACATCTGGACCAACCAAATCCACAATTATTCAACTTGGCCTTCGCTCGACAGACTAAAAATATGAGTCCGACTTTTAAAACGAATTCAGGTCACACCGAAATGCCAGACTGGTAGAAAAAAGTGACTTTTTAAGTGGATACGGGATAAAACGATGCGCACATGTTCAAATTAAAAATACGATTCGTTAAGGATGATGTTTAATTATGAAACGTGCATCGCGGACCCGATCAAAGGTCTTAGGGAAGTCATGAGACACCGACTCCGCCACTGGTTCAATCCCCCTTGAACGTACTTTTCCGGGTATCCGATACCCTTCAATGAACACACGTACGTTTTTGGGTGGTATTAATGGTCGCATGCCTACTGGTCATTTTACCAGATCAGCTGTCCGTAACTAGCATCACCTGATGGTTATTTCTAGGTACGCTATTGTCGAAAATGTGGGTATTGTCCCCCTAGTTCATTGTGCTCAGGTAAATATACTCAATGTTTGTTTTATTACTGGCGGTATCAACAATCGGTTCGATTGCTAAAATAACAATTTGCTCGACAGTAGTACTTCTACTGTTGTGAAAGCAGATTGTCAAATAAAATGGTAATTAACTACGCGCGCCAAGAAGAGTCTATTTTTAATAAATATCTTATTAAAACTCAAGTTAATACGCTCTGATGAAACTTGGAAGATTACACTCATCCAGACTGAGAGAATTAATTAGCGTCTATTTCTGGCGACGAAGTAAATGGAAGTATTCCAGTTTCTTTTAACATATGTGGTCAGAAGCCTTTGGAAACTCACAAAATATGACTGCTTAAGCTTTAATTTTTCCTGTTGACTCAAGCCAATGTCCTGCCATAATTAATATTCTTTTACAGTTTTGGCTCCCAACCTGTAATGAGCGTAAACGATTCTTGTTTCAGCCTAATGATACAATACGTATTTGGTTTGCGTTTGCGAATAAATTAAGGGGGTCCTTGCCAAATTTTTTAACCCCATTAAGGAAGTCATAAATTGTTTTTCTACTCGACATGCGGCGATAGTAAGTGAGTCATAGCATAATTTATTTGGGTCTCGTTAGGGATCCTATCGACTGCGCCAATTTCAGTCGTCCTAAAACCATTGGTAAATTATTCCACTGCAAATCAATATTAAAACACACCGAACGGTTCTTTTATGCCTGCCAACCACCCAGTATGTTCCCATGTTCCGCCCATTGTGTTTCGGAATACCATATAGTGACCATAAGACACCATGTAAGTTAGTACGTCGTGAAAATATAAAGTACCTCTCTGGCCGTTGTTATGTCGGAAACCGTTTGCTTTATTTTTACAGATAAGTTTACATACACAATATGATGGTATTGTGAGATAACCATCGGTTTTTTTTTTTAATATATTTGATAGGTGGGGTTGCTGCACTGGGAATCCTTAGGTATATAGTTACTTAGGTAATGTTACCTTTTATGTAAAAAGTAATGAACACCTGTGCACCATAATTAATGATGGTAACGCCTATCTTAATCCAGTTTAATTTATGTGCGGTTATGACCATTAGCAGTGCATACTTGCCAATATATGGCCAGCTATTTGTTATTGATACAGTTCACTTTATATGGCGAAAATCACTGATTTTTATGACTTTATTACTCGGCTATATTTGTCTTCTGATGTCATGCCTTTCATCATCGTCCCCTCTTCGGTTAAAAACCACATATACGAAGTATGTGTCATCGGCGAAGCGCCAAAATTTCCCAATGTTCGAGGAATTAAGAACAATTGATCATAATTTTTATTGTTATGAACTGTTATTACTAATTGTAACAATATTTGTAATCAGCAAGTAATTCAACGTAAACACACGCGGGAAAGAACTGTGCAGCATAGTTTATGTTTCCGTTCGAAAGTTTAAAAATAACTTTACATAAATCAGAGATAATTTTAACCTTAACCTTAACAGGTTTTTGTTTAGGGGGGAGTAAAAGGAAGTGATGTTCTAGTTTTGGAGGTATTTATGGAATTTGGACACCATGGTCATAGTTTTTTTCTTTCAGGCAGTCGGTCTATCGAAAAGCTCGAACTTCTTGTGTGTCATTCATCAATAACCGATGAGAAGCATTATTAATAACCAATATTCAAATTTCGACGTTAGTATTCACTATGCTAGACCAATTTTCTATGAACGTAACGCCTTTTATAAACAACACTTTGCGAAAGGAAAGAAAATTCGTCGAGTGTCACTGGCTCGGGGTATCGCGTAGAATTTTAAAAAAATATGTCCTGATTTGAATATCAAATTAAGGTTGTGAGCAATAACGTACTCATAAAGCAGATATTTTTTTTCGAACAAAGAACTAAAAGTACACGGTTCGTAACGCCTCGATAAAGCCATAAAAGCCCATCTTAACACCCAAACCGCATTTCGTGATTATCTAAATCAGAAGAAGTCGGCCTATAATGCATGTAAGTGTTTCTTGGCCAGGAACTTTTGTGGTGAGCCGCCTTTTCCATTACAGCTTCATTTTTTTCATTTCGGGTTCTTCTTTGTCAAACTGGTTTTCTATTAGAACCAGCGGTACTAAAACTTTCCGAGTTGAGTCAATAACTTCAATTACTTGTGACGTCTAAAGCAGGAAACGACATTTTGAAGATGCTGTAGGCTCTTTATGTAGTATTGTATCAGCAGGAAGTAACGTGGGAGAAAATATTAGTAAGGAATATTCTGTTACTCGTTCTCAGCAAGATCTTCTCTCTAAATACCATCCAAGGTACAACAAAGTTTCCAGAAAAAAAAAAATATGGGACTTTTATGGAATGAGGTCCAATAAGGTGGTTTGTTCTGCAAAGTGACCACTCACTTCAAAGCCCTGTATCTCTAGAAGAAAAGATTCTTCTAGAGATTTTTTCCTAAAAAAGAACTAATCAGGATATTTTTATGAAATAAATTGCTTGATAATCAGCAGAATATGTTCTGTAAATCTTATTTGAGGGTTAAACCAGTACGAACAAATGTTTTAAAAATATCGTTTTTTCTATGCAGTCAGCTCCCTGAAGGTGGTTTGTTCTGCAAAGTGACCACTCACTAAAGAAGTAAATTGTTTAATACTCAGCAGAATATGCTTTGCAAATGTTATTGAAAGCTCAAGCCATTACCAGTAAATATTTTGAAAATATCAAACTTTTATGCAGTGAGGTTCAAAGGTTTGATTTTCAAAGTGATCACTCACTTCAAAGTCCTGGATCTCAAAAACTAGTTAGGATATTTTTGTGGAATAAAAAGCGTAATATTCAGTAGAATCTTCTTCGCAATTTTATATAAAATTAAAGGTAGTTTAAGTACAAATATTAGAAATGTTACAAAGAACATTGAAGTCCAAGAATAAGGTTTGATCTTTAAGGTGACTCCTCCATTCGAAGTGCTGAATCTCAAGAACTAGTAGGAATATTCCAATGAAATAAACAACATTTGATTAAGCATATTGTAGCCTACAGATGGTATTAAATGTAAACTGGTCCTAGTAAAAAATATTAGAAATTTGGACACATATTCACCCCATTTCCCTGATATTTCTCGCATCAAAATAATTCATGGCTCCTTATTAAGACGACAAGGCTACCGCGTTCTCACGAATACCCGACCATAACAGAAAAGCCACGACGATGATGATAATAAATTAATTTACCCAATCCAAAATTTTATGACATTTTCATTATTAATGCATTCACGTTCACGCAGCTGGTAAATTAATGGGAAATGTTTGTTTACTGGTTCTTTTAGAGTTTAGAAATTATTTAGACATCATCGATTATCATGCAAAGCGTTGTCGCGTGGCCAAAAGACCATTTTCACGGTATTGTGATCTCGTACTGGGGCGCGCCCTCGATTTTTCGTAATCGTATGCACCGCATTAATTATGCGAGACGGAAGTCGACCAACGATTGTCCAAAGTTAATTTATTCCACTAGAACCGTTAGTTTTTTTGGATTAAAAAATGGCCTATTTGTTTGGAAAATATGTTTCAATATTGAAAAAAAAATACTCTTTCACCTTGAACCGTCGATCTACCTGTTAATTTGTGCAATGGTTTACTATAAAAATCGTAAACATAATCAGTTACTCGCAGGTGATCGCGATCGCTAACCTAAATTTTATTTTTAGTTTAAAACAACCTGATTTTTATACAAGGTTGTTGACCAAATGGTTTTTGAAAAACTGCCAAGCCTATAAGCGGTTTGAGTCTGGAAAGTTTCACGATCTGGATCAATACCACACTCGAGAATCCCACCCTGAAGATGGAGACATCAACGATTTATGGATTAAAGCCATTTGCTTGCCATTGTCATTCTAATAATTAATGTGTGTGTGCAGATGGTTGACACACATCGTAAGAGATTTATGACATGATTTGCTGCTGTGCTGATTTTTTTTTTAATCTCGAATGTTGTTGCGCAATTAGGATTTAGAAGCGTAATTTTCATCCGGGGTTCTACTCAAGCCCAGGTCATAAACACGCTCATCAATTCTATTTTTATTATTCAAAATTGGCATGTTGCAAAAGTTTTTATGCGTTGGCAACAATTACCATAATGATTTCATTCATGCACATCTTGTTACTATAAACAAAAACATTTTACGACCCATTAAGGGGGTCAGGGACGGGTTTGTTGAAATTAACAATTTGCGCCTACTTGCGGGTATGTGCACACCAATTACAACATTGACCATTGAAGAGGATTTCTCCTTGCTTTCTCGTATGGCCTGTGGGACTACCTGATTTGATCCTCGGTGATCTCAGTTATGTCTGCATGCGTTTTTTTCCTAGTTCAACATCCTGTAAATCGTCAAGATATCCTCTTACATTCACTGGGAACAACTTGTGAGTTATGCCAAAGAGTGTAGAGTTACTACAACGTAAAAGTCGGCGTTCCAAGAATTTAAACGCGGTATTTAATAATTACAAACGTGCACTCATTACTGAATTGTTTAAACAACGGTCGTAGCAGTGACGGTTTATTATTTTATGGTGCATTTGAAGAAGAGTTTCAAAGCTTAGCGGGAATATTCACGTGCAATGAAATGCTCAAGTTTTTTTTTATATAGTAAAGCCCAAGGTGACCGACGTGAATCAAAATGCAAGAAGAAGAATGTGAAAAGCAAAAAAATCCTCATGGTTGCTTAAGTGAATTCCTAAGTGACGCCCTTCTCGGGGCGCCTTGTAATTTAAAATGCAGATTTTCTTCAAAAAGCACTTAACTCCTATTTGAATGTCACGTCATACAGAATGCCCTTCAGAGAGAAAAAAATGGCGACTCGCTGCTGCTGTTGCCGGTGGTCTCCTACTTTTTTTTCAAATCCAGTAAAGTCAATATGACCTACATAAACCGTGCCGGAGACCATAAATACCCGACTTTATGGAAAGCGAAATAATGTTTCCTGATTTTTATTATTTCCACTGTGGGACTTACGTAATCTCCAGCGAGGGAAGGTCGAGTTTTACGGCTTAACTCGTATTGGAAAAATTGTCATTTCCTCTTCTGAATTGAATTAAATCGCAGACAAAGAGCGCATCTGAAAACGAGAGACAAAGAAGCGCCGCACCAAAACAGACTTTCATTCATAAAATGGAGGATTTTATGGCGAGGCGATCCGCCGTTATCGGTCACCGAGATTTCCAATCTCGAAACGTGTTTTACTGCAGAATTCCTGCGAGCTGAAGAAGTGGAAATACGTGACGGTCATACGAATAGGACCGACGAAAACTGCTTAAAGAAAAAAATATAATATCTATTAGAGGCACTTAATGTTTTACAGGTTTGAAAGGCCCAATGACCAAAGATACTATCGTACTGGCCTTGGCTACATGAGAAAAAAACCACCACGCAACACCAGTAAAAATCCTGCAGTTAACGAGCGATTAATCAAAAATGATTTAAAAACGTTACGGTTGCCAAAACATACATTAGCCATACGTGCATTGATTTACGCCGGGCAATAAACAACTTGAAAACGGTTTTTATTTGTAAAACATTAAAGGCTAGACGGGATAAGATATTTATTGCATGCGCGTTTTATTTTACTTTAATCTTTTTTTAAAATGTTGCTTTGCAGCTCTAGGACCCAGCTGTAAGCCTCCTAGTAACAGAGAGGGCCATTTGTTAGACTCGAACCGTTCAGTCGTCCCTCCGACCCATTTGTTTTGCACTCGAACCTGTCAGGTCAGTCCTCCCTCTGATCTGTTCGTCTAACGTGATAATTCGTTAAAAATTGTAATGAAACGATGATTTTCGTCTGTTTACTTAACAAAAACTATATTTTAACCTAAATCGAGCCTGTGATTGAGAACGCGATACAAGCGAAAAGTTGGACTTAACACCCCTTTTTAGATAAATAAATTCTTAAACGTTTTACGGAAACTTTCAGACTCTAGAGAGGACGTGGTGCTGAATCAAATGGCAGAATGGCAAGTGGCCCTCAAAGGTTTATAAAGTGGCTTAGAGATTTCGTATAAAAATTAAAGAAAATACTTTAAAAGTCTGGACTATATAAGAAATCACTTATTCCCTTCGACCCACATTTGTTATATTCTCAAACCGTTCAGTCCTCCCTCCGATCTATTCGTCTAACGTGATAATTCGTTAACGATCGCAATAAAATGATGATTTTCGCTTGTAGTTGATGAATTTACTTAAGAAAAAAAATATTTTAAGCAAATCGAGCCTGCGATTGGGAAATAGAACGCGATAGAAATCGAAAAATTGGACTTAACGCCCCTTTTTAGACAGAGAAAAGCGTAAACGTGTGATGAAAAATTTCAAGGCAAAGGCAAGAGATGCTTAAAGATTTATACAGTGGCATAGAGATTTTATATACAAATTAAAGAAAATACTTCAAAAGTCTAGACTAGATAGGAAATCGCTTTAGGTTCCTGGAAGAAAATCTTAACTTCCTTGAAGGAATGAGTTCCGAAGTCTAGACCTCAAATGCCTGGAAGAAATTTAAAAAATTGTCGAAGCAACAACTTCAAATACCAGGCAAAAAAGTCATAAATTTACAGAGTTTTCTTTCAAGTTTTAGACCGTAGAAAAGACGTGCTGCTGAATCGAATGGCAGAATGGCAAGTAGCGCTCAAAGGCTTATAAAGTGGCATAGAAATTTCATATACAAATTGTGGACCACAAATGCCTGGAATAATTTTAAAAATTTGTCTTAGACTCTGGATCATGAAGCAAAAACCTACTTCAAATTCTTTGAAGGATTTCACCATTATTTCAATTTTCTTAAAGCAACAATATAATATAATAGAATAGCAAGTAGCGCTCAAAGGCTTATAAAGTGGCATAGAAATTTCATATACAAATTGTGGACCACAAATGCCTGGAATAATTTTAAAAATTTGTCTTAGACTCTGGATCATGAAGCAAAAACCTACTTCAAATTCTTTGAAGGATTTCACTATTATTTCAATTTTCTTGAAGCAACAATTTCAAATTTCGGGAAAATAAGATACATTTCAAAAGTTTTCTACCATGATTTATCAGAATTTAGATGCTGCTGTAAGGATGACTTTATGTGCCATTCTGCCATAGAACTAGGCACCAACGGTTTTCCTGATATATTAAAAATTTTCGTTTGAAAAAACGTCAGAGCCGTTTGTTATGTACGTGAGCCGTTCAGTCCTCCCTCCGACCGGTAAATCTAACGTGATAACAAGGTCGTGTGCAGTTGACGAAATGCAGTAAAATATTTCAAGCAAACTCACAGTGTGATTGAGATAATAATGACGGAAAAATATAGACTCCAGTCTTCATCTAGGGACTCACACTCAAGGATCTCTGGCATGTCTATTTATAAGTACTCGAATAAATCACCCCGGAAAAAAAATATAGTGCACGTTTACGTAATAAAACGGCGACTATTTATAAATATGCGCCATGCAGAGAGCGACTTTATCATTTATTTTTCCAACTATACAAATGATCTGTGACATCGGCGGGAAAAGAACAAACTGTCCGACCTTTACCGCTTACCCACTGACATTAAAAACAAATTATCTTCGTAAACAATTATTATTGCAACATTTACGGTTTTAAATTATGATTTTTTTATTAAATATTGCTTTACGTCATCATAAAGGTAACGGTAAAAACTATGTGTACTTTTACACTGATTACCTCATTAGGCTAATAATTACATAATTAGCGGGAGATAATAAGAGCCAAATATTTGACTGTATTTCCCAATGTTCTCGTGTATAAATGATCTTTTATTCAACGCCCGTGTGTAAAATAATTTTTTTCTACATCGTCACAGGTGTAGAATAATTAGTAACATACATAAAAGTTTGTGTTGAAAGTCTATTATTATATAGGAACAATTTTTCAGAGGCATTGCTTCACGTCTCGTAATTTATTGACGATTCAATATGGTGCGCCACAAGATATTTTATTTCTAGAAGGCCCTGTAAGGTGTGCACTAGTCATGGTATGTTACGGGAATACCAATTTAAATATTCTTGATATATGTGCAGTAGTTTATGGTAGATAGATAGATAGATGCCTTCACTTAATAAAAAATTGCCTGGAAAAATTCCCCCTTTACTTTTCCATGTCTAAATATAAACCCGACCTATATTATACGCGTTCATACATTTAATTATCCGAATGAGAGTCAGAAACACAAACTATATATGGTTGTGAGTTGACAAAAGGGGTGATTTATGACGTCAAGTGATGAGGGTCAGCTTGCTCTATTAAAGGAAAACATGGAGGGTGATACCACGCAACGGGAATTTCTCCAGAAATCAGTTGGAAGTTCTATAAACTATTTTGGAGTGCCGCTCCTAGAGAATCCCTAGAGAATGACTAACAAAGAGGAAATGGCTTTATCGCAGGGGGATCGAGATTTGATGCACCACGACTGTATTTATTGTTTTTCCGTCCAAAAGCGGAGGATTTATACGTCATCGATCGGATCGGATTGAATTACCCAAAGGGACTTGAATATCTATAGGGGGGTGCTAATGATAATGATCTATAGTGCTTTTTAGGTCTAATATAATATGACAATTTGTACTTCTAGTATACGCTCACATGTTTCTTTATTCGCCATAATAAAACCATGAAACCGAAGGTATGAATAAGTCATAAACTCGTAGCATATAAATCAACTTCAATTGAATGCCATTAACATCTACTGAAGAATGTAATAAAACAACTGGGTAACAAATAAGTTTTATTCTTGTTGCACTTATATTATACAGGACGTGTAGGTTTAAACCCTTGAAAAAAAATCGATCATAATTAACATTAATCGAGGAAATTCGTTGTCAATCAGATTTAACTGAGCCGAAAAACCGATGGCACATGTAAATTCATTACATGTCACGCGGCACTTAACCATCAATTATTTTAAATGGAAATTTAGTACCCTCATCGTTTAGGCCCCGAATGACAATGAGTTTATGTAAAAAACGACATCGACCTGCCCAAGAATGATTCAGAACATTTTTTTGGGTCATTATAGAATATCTACAGAACATCACGTTGAGTGAATAATTCTTTGTTGGGGGTCCCGTCTTTAAATGCCGCATATAAACAAAATTAACAAAATTGTTTATTATAACTGGTCCGCGTGTTTAACTGTTTATAACGGCCGAATGAGCTTTTGAGCGATATTTTTTTTTTTGTTAATTATTATGGGGCTTAACTGGCGTGTATAATGGAGAGCATCGCTCCCAAAGTGATTCCGAGAAAAAAAAAATCCTTTCGCGTTGACTTACCGGGTGTCAAATTTAAGGGCCCCACCCACAAATTGCTTGTGGTTGTAGCGCTACAAAACGGCAGCTTTATGTAATTACGAGAATATCAGTTGTTGACTTTTTTAACCTGATTTATCAGCCACATTTGAAGGACCGACACATATTTCACGTATAGCCGGTTGGGACTTTTCTCCACAAATGGAAATACCAATCATCATTAGACTATTTTTTTTTCAAGAATAGACTTCATGTTTTCACGTTTGCTCACCATGTATATAAGCTACAGTCTACTTGATTACATTCTTTTAAAAGGGAATGGATGGAGCTCCTATGAAATGCTATTGTTACAAATATAAACGACGCCCCCGCAATCATCACCTTCGATTTTTATATAAAAGTTCAACAACCGAAGCTCGTCTTCGTGTTACTCATCGGGGCATTTTATTCGGTGCTCGTACTTATAACACGATTTTAAAGTAACGGCGGTCCAAATGGATTTATGTACTTTTCTTCAGTATTCGAATTTAAGTCAAGTGTTTGGGAAAATTGTTTAATTATAAGTCAAAACCGTTTGCGAACGCCATAGCGTCGATCATTTCGCCACGCCAGTCACCTGAATATGCACCTACCATGCTCTGATTACCCGTAGATATAAAGTTAATTGAAATTTAAATAAAGTAACAAGTTATAATGAAACCTGTGAAACGATTTTCAACGCTGTTGGTATTATTTTGTACGACAAGAAACGGGGTTTTTAAGTAAGCGTTTGCTTAAGAACGTTATCTCCGTTTTGGAATATTAACATCATATATGACGGGTATTTAAGGATTAAAATTTTCATATAAATGTTGCTACATACATAACTGTTAATCACCACAAAGCGATAATGTTATAGTGATACTCTTAATTTGTATAACTGTTTCAAATATTTGGAATCTCGTATAAGATTACTGGTAGTAAGAACACATCCTGTAGATCCAAATGCGTCTTGCGTCTTGTTCTCATTAAAACAAAATTAAAATTGTTTATTTTTTCTAATTCGAACTAACTATACCATCGACTTGTTCCCATTACCTAGATTACGAAAACACCGGGCTATAACAGTATTCGATCAGAAATAAGGAAAAAAGGACTTTTTGAAAATTCGAAAAATGTCACTTTCCTACCTCGTTTTTGAGCCCAAAGATGGGCTTCAAAAATGCGATATCTCAGCTAATATGAGACCTACGACTTTGTGGATGGTCTTGTTGTTGGATTTAGAAGGACGAAACTAAGAGAAAACCGTTGGAATTTTCCCGATAGCTCCGATTGAAGCCGAGATTTTGAGGCCGAGGACCTCGTTTTTGAGGCCAAAAATGGGCATCAAAAATGCCATATCTCGGCTATCGTAAAAGCTACGAACTTGCGGATTGTCTCGTTGGATTCAGAGGGACGAAAAAAAGTTTGGGTCTTTTCATTTTTTGGGTATACCCCCCCGTTTCGATTTTTTTCAGAATTTTTTTTTTTTCGAATTTGAACTAACTATACCAGCGGATTGTTCTCATCAAGTACATTACGAAAATACCAGGTTATAACAGGATTCGATCAGAAATAAGGGAATGAGAGCACTTTGAAAATTCGGAAATTGTCACTTATTGACCTCGTTTTTGAGGCCAAAAATGGGCATCAAAAATGCCATATCTCGGCTATCATAAAAGCCACGACCTTGCGGATGATCTCGTTGGAATCAGAAGGACGAAACTAAAACAAACCCGTTGGAATTTTTCCGATAGCTCCCATAGAAGCTGATATATCGGCCTTCAAAGTTCGGGTTTTTTCATTTTTCGGGTATACCCCCCCGTTTCGATTTTTTTTAGAAATTTTTTTTTCGAATTTGAACTAACTATACCAGCAGCTTTTTCCCATCACCTACAACATGAAAACAACGGGTTATAATGAGTTTCGAGAAAAACTAAGGGAATTATAGCACTTTGAAAATGCGAAAAATCGATTTCCTTTAAACCCGAAAATAGCTATAGAAACCCCTATCAGTAACTTATTCCCATCACCTACATCACGAAAACACCGGGTTATAACGGAATTCGACCAAAACAAGTGGAATTATAGCACTTTGAAAATTCGGAAAAAAGTCAATTTTTGACCCCGTTTTTGAGCCCAAAAATGGGCCCTACAAATGCAAGATCTCAGCTAATATGAGAGTTACGACCTTGCGGATGATCTCGTTGGATTCAGAAGGACGAAACTAAGACAAAACCGTTGGAATTTTCCAGATAGTGCCTATAGAAGCCGAGATATCGACCTCCAAAGTTTGGGATTTTTCATTTTTCGGGTATACCCCCCCGTATCGAATTTTTCACGAAAAATTGATTTTTTTCGTATTTGAACTAACTATACCAGCGGCTTTTTCCCATCACCTACAACACGAAAACACCGGGTTATAATGAGTTTCGAGAAAAACTAAGGGAATTATAGCACTTTGAAAATGCGAAAAATCGATTTTCTTTAAACCCGAAAATAGCTATAGAAACCCCTATCAGTGGCTTATTCCCATCACCTACATCACGAAAACACCGGGTTATAACGGAATTCGACCGAAACAAGTGGAATTATAGCACTTTGAAAATTCGGAAAAAAGTCAATTTTTGACCCCGTTTTTGAGCCCAAAAATGGGCCCTAAAAATGCGAGATCTCAGCTAATATGAAACCTACGACCTTGCGGATGGCCTCGTTGGATTCAGAAGGCCGAAACTAAGACAAAACCGTTGGAATTTTCCAGATAGTGCCTATAGAAGCCGAGATATCGACCTCCAAAGTTTGGGATTTTTCATTTTTCGGGTATACCCCCCCGTATCGAATTTTTCACGAAAAATTGATTTTTTTCGTATTTGAACTAACTATACCAGCAGCTTTTTCCCATCACCTACAACAAGAAAACACCGGGTTATAATGAGTTTCGAGAAAAACTAAGGGAATTATAGCACTTTGAAAATGCGAAAAATCGATTTCCTTTAAACCCGAAAATAGCTATAGAAACCCCTCTCAGTAACTTATTCCCATCACCTACATCACGAAAACACCGGGTTATAACGGAATTCGACCGAAACAAGTGGAATTATAGCACTTTGAAAATTCGGAAAAAAGTCAATTTTTGACCCCGTTTTTGAGCCCAAAAATGGGCCCTACAAATGCAAGATCTCAGCTAATATGAGAGCTACGACCTTGTGGATGATCTCGTTAGATTCAGAAGGACGAAACTAAGACAAACCCGTTGGAATTTTCCCGATAGCTCCCACAGAAGTTGAGATATCGGCCTTCAAAGTTTAGGTTTTATCATTTTTCGGGTATACCCCCCCGTATCGAATTTTTCACCAAAAATTGATTTTTTTCGTATTTAAACTAACTATACCAGCGGCTTTTTCCCATCACCCACAACACGAAAACACCGGGTTATAATGAGTTTCGAGAAAAACTAAGGGAATTACAGCACTTTGAAAATGCGAAAAATCGATTTTCTTTAAACCCGAAAATAGCTATAGAAACCCCTATCAGTGGCTTATTCCCATCACCTACATCACGAAAACACCGGGTTATAACGGAATTCGACCGAAACAAGTGGAATTATAGCACTTTGAAAATTCGGAAAAAAGTCAATTTTTGACCCCGTTTTTGAGCCCAAAAATGGGCCCTAAAAATGCGAGATCTCAGCTAATATAAGACCTACGAACTTGCGGATGGTCTCGTTGGATTCAGAAGGACGAAACTAAGACAAAACCGTTGGAATTTTCCAGATAGTGCCTATAGAAGCCGAGATATCGACCTCCAAAGTTTGGGATTTTTCATTTTTCGGGTATACCCCCCCGTATCGAATTTTTCACGAAAAATTGATTTTTTTCGTATTTGAACTAACTATACCAGCGGCTTTTTCCCATCACCTACAACACGAAAACACCGGGTTATAATGAGTTTCGAGAAAAACTAAGGGAATTATAGCACTTTGAAAATGCGAAAAATCGATTTTCTTTAAACCCGAAAATAGCTATAGAAACCCCTATCAGTGGCTTATTCCCATCACCTACATCACGAAAAGACCGGGTTATAACGGAATTCGACCGAAACAAGTGGAATTATAGCACTTTGAAAATTCGGAAAAAAGTCAATTTTTGATCCCGTTTTTGAGCCCAAAAATGGGCACTAAAAATGCAAGATCTCAGCTAATATGAGAGCTACGACCTTGCGGATGGTCTCGTTGGATTCAGAAGGACGAAACTAAGACAAAACCGTTGGAATTTTCCAGATAGTGCCTATAGAAGCCGAGATATCGACCTCCAAAGTTTGGGATTTTTCATTTTTCGGGTATACCCCCCCGTATCGAATTTTTCACGAAAAATTGATTTTTTTCGTATTTGAACTAACTATACCAGCGGCTTTTTCCCATCACCTACAACACGAAAACACCGGGTTATAATGAGTTTCGACAAAAACTAAGGGAATTATAGCACTTTGAAAATGCGAAAAATCGATTTTCTTTAAACCCGAAAATAGCTATAGAAACCCCTATCAGTGGCTTATTCCCATCACCTACATCACGAAAACACCGGGTTATAACGGAATTCGACCGAAACAAGTGGAATTATAGCACTTTGAAAATTCGGAAAAAAGTCAATTTTTGACCCCGTTTTTGAGCCCAAAAATGGGCCCTACAAATGCAAGATCTCAGCTAATATGAGAGCTACGACCTTGTGGATGATCTCGTTAGATTCAGAAGGACGAAACTAAGACAAACCCGTTGGAATTTTCCCGATAGCTCCCACAGAAGTTGAGATATCGGCCTTCAAAGTTTAGGTTTTATCATTTTTCGGGTATACCCCCCCGTATCGAATTTTTCACCAAAAATTGATTTTTTTCGTATTTAAACTAACTATACCAGCGGCTTTTTCCCATCACCCACAACACGAAAACACCGGGTTATAATGAGTTTCGAGAAAAACTAAGGGAATTACAGCACTTTGAAAATGCGAAAAATCGATTTTCTTTAAACCCGAAAATAGCTATAGAAACCCCTATCAGTGGCTTATTCCCATCACCTACATCACGAAAACACCGGGTTATAACGGAATTCGACCGAAACAAGTGGAATTATAGCACTTTGAAAATTCGGAAAAAAGTCAATTTTTGACCCCGTTTTTGAGCCCAAAAATGGGCCCTAAAAATGCGAGATCTCAGCTAATATAAGACCTACGAACTTGCGGATGGTCTCGTTGGATTCAGAAGGACGAAACTAAGACAAAACCGTTGGAATTTTCCAGATAGTGCCTATAGAAGCCGAGATATCGACCTCCAAAGTTTGGGATTTTTCATTTTTCGGGTATACCCCCCCGTATCGAATTTTTCACGAAAAATTGATTTTTTTCGTATTTGAACTAACTATACCAGCGGCTTTTTCCCATCACCTACAACACGAAAACACCGGGTTATAATGAGTTTCGAGAAAAACTAAGGGAATTATAGCACTTTGAAAATGCGAAAAATCGATTTTCTTTAAACCCGAAAATAGCTATAGAAACCCCTATCAGTGGCTTATTCCCATCACCTACATCACGAAAAGACCGGGTTATAACGGAATTCGACCGAAACAAGTGGAATTATAGCACTTTGAAAATTCGGAAAAAAGTCAATTTTTGATCCCGTTTTTGAGCCCAAAAATGGGCACTAAAAATGCAAGATCTCAGCTAATATGAGAGCTACGACCTTGCGGATGGTCTCGTTGGATTCAGAAGGACGAAACTAAGACAAAACCGTTGGAATTTTCCAGATAGTGCCTATAGAAGCCGAGATATCGACCTCCAAAGTTTGGGATTTTTCATTTTTCGGGTATACCCCCCCGTATCGAATTTTTCACGAAAAATTGATTTTTTTCGTATTTGAACTAACTATACCAGCGGCTTTTTCCCATCACCTACAACACGAAAACACCGGGTTATAATGAGTTTCGACAAAAACTAAGGGAATTATAGCACTTTGAAAATGCGAAAAATCGATTTTCTTTAAACCCGAAAATAGCTATAGAAACCCCTATCAGTGGCTTATTCCCATCACCTACATCACGAAAACACCGGGTTATAACGGAATTCGACCGAAACAAGTGGAATTATAGCACTTTGAAAATTCGGAAAAAAGTCAATTTTTGACCCCGTTTTTGAGCCCAAAAATGGGCCCTAAAAATGCGAGATCTCAGCTAATATGAGACCTACGAACTTGTGGATGGTCTCGTTGGATTCAGAAGGACGAAACTAAGACAAAACCGTTGGAATTTTCCAGATAGTGCCTATAGAAGCCGAGATATCGACCTCCAAAGTTTGGGATTTTTCATTTTTCGGGTATACCCCCCCGTATCGAATTTTTCACGAAAAATTGATTTTTTTCGTATTTGAACTAACTATACCAGCGGCTTTTTCCCATCACCTACAACACGAAAACACCGGGTTACAATGAGTTTCGAGAAAAACTAAGGGAATTATAGCACTTTGAAAATGCGAAAAATCGATTTTCTTTAAACCCGAAAATAGCTATAGGAACCCCTATCAGTGGCTTATTCCCATCACCTACATCACGAAAACACCGGGTTATAACGGAATTCGACCGAAACAAGTGGAATTATAGCACTTTGAAAATTCGGAAAAAAGTCAATTTTTGACCCCGTTTTTGAGCCCAAAAATGGGCCCTAAAAATGCGAGATCTCAGCTAATATGAGACCTACGAACTTGTGGATGGTCTCGTTGGATTCAGAAGGACGAAACTAAGACAAAACCGTTGGAATTTTCCAGATAGTGCCTATAGAAGCCGAGATATCGACCTCCAAAGTTTGGGATTTTTCATTTTTCGGGTATACCCCCCCGTATCGAATTTTTCACGAAAAATTGATTTTTTTCGTATTTGAACTAACTATACCAGCGGCTTTTTCCCATCACCTACATCACGAAAACACCGGGTTATAACGGAATTTGACCGAAACAAGTGGAATTATAGCACTTTGAAAATTCGGAAAAAAGTCAATTTTTGACCCCGTTTTTGAGCCCAAAAATGGGCTCTAAAAATGCAAGATCTCAGCTAATATGAGAGCTACGACCTTGCGGTTGGCCTCGTTGGATTCAGAAGGGCGAAACTAAGACAAAACCGTTGGAATTTTCCAGATAGTGCCTATAGAAGCCGAGATATCGACCTCCAAAGTTTGGGATTTTTCATTTTTCGGGTATACCCCCCCGTATCGAATTTTTCACGAAAAATTGATTTTTTTCGTATTTGAACTAACTATACCAGCGGCTTTTTCCCATCACCTACAACACGAAAACACCGGGTTATAATGAGTTTCGACAAAAACTAAGGGAATTATAGCACTTTGAAAATGCGAAAAATCGATTTTCTTTAAACCCGAAAATAGCTATAGAAACCCCTATCAGTGGCTTATTCCCATCACCTACATCACGAAAACACCGGGTTATAACGGAATTCGACCGAAACAAGTGGAATTATAGCACTTTGAAAATTCGGAAATTGGTCACTTTCTGACCTCGTTTTTGAGCCTAAAAATGGGCCCTAAAAATGCGAGATCTCAGCTAATATGAGACCTACGAACTTGTGAATGGTCTCGTTGGATTCAGAAGGACGAAATTAAGACAAAACCGTTGGAATTTTCCAGATAGTGCCTATAGAAGCCGAGATATCGACCTCCAAAGTTTGGGATTTTTCATTTTTTGGGTATACCCCCCCGTATCGAATTTTTCACGAAAAATTGATTTTTTTCGTATTTGAACTAACTATACCAGCGGCTTTTTCCCATCACCTACAACACGAAAACACCGGGTTATAATGAGTTTCGACAAAAACTAAGGGAATTATAGCACTTTGAAAATGCGAAAAATCGATTTTCTTTAAACCCGAAAATAGCTATAGAAACCCCTATCAGTGGCTTATTCCCATCACCTACATCACGAAAACACCGGGTTATAACGTAATTCGACCGAAACAAGTGGAATTATAGCACTTTGAAAATTCGGAAAAAAGTCAATTTTTGATCCCGTTTTTGAGCCCAAAAATGGGCACTAAAAATGCAAGATCTCAGCTAATATGAGAGCTACGACCTTGCGGATGGTCTCGTTGGATTCAGAAGGACGAAACTAAGACAAAACCGTTGGAATTTTCCAGATAGTGCCTATAGAAGCCGAGATATCGACCTCCAAAGTTTGGGATTTTTCATTTTTCGGGTATACCCCCCCGTATCGAATTTTTCACGAAAAATTGATTTTTTTCGTATTTGAACTAACTATACCAGCGGCTTTTTCCCATCACCTACAACACGAAAACACCGGGTTATAATGAGTTTCGACAAAAACTAAGGGAATTATAGCACTTTGAAAATGCGAAAAATCGATTTTCTTTAAACCCGAAAATAGCTATAGAAACCCCTATCAGTGGCTTATTCCCATCACCTACATCACGAAAACACCGGGTTATAACGGAATTCGACCGAAACAAGTGGAATTATAGCACTTTGAAAATTCGGAAATTGGTCACTTTCTGACCTCGTTTTTGAGCCTAAAAATGGGCCCTAAAAATGCGAGATCTCAGCTAATATGAGACCTACGAACTTGTGAATGGTCTCGTTGGATTCAGAAGGACGAAATTAAGACAAAACCGTTGGAATTTTCCAGATAGTGCCTATAGAAGCCGAGATATCGACCTCCAAAGTTTGGGATTTTTCATTTTTTGGGTATACCCCCCCGTATCGAATTTTTCACGAAAAATTGATTTTTTTCGTATTTGAACTAACTATACCAGCGGCTTTTTCCCATCACCTACAACACGAAAACACCGGGTTATAATGAGTTTCGACAAAAACTAAGGGAATTATAGCACTTTGAAAATGCGAAAAATCGATTTTCTTTAAACCCGAAAATAGCTATAGAAACCCCTATCAGTGGCTTATTCCCATCACCTACATCACGAAAACACCGGGTTATAACGTAATTCGACCGAAACAAGTGGAATTATAGCACTTTGAAAATTCGGAAAAAAGTCAATTTTTGATCCCGTTTTTGAGCCCAAAAATGGGCACTAAAAATGCAAGATCTCAGCTAATATGAGAGCTACGACCTTGCGGATGGTCTCGTTGGATTCAGAAGGACGAAACTAAGACAAAACCGTTGGAATTTTCCAGATAGTGCCTATAGAAGCCGAGATATCGACCTCCAAAGTTTGGGATTTTTCATTTTTCGGGTATACCCCCCCGTATCGAATTTTTCACGAAAAATTGATTTTTTTCGTATTTGAACTAACTATACCAGCGGCTTTTTCCCATCACCTACAACACGAAAACACCGGGTTATAATGAGTTTCGACAAAAACTAAGGGAATTATAGCACTTTGAAAATGCGAAAAATCGATTTTCTTTAAACCCGAAAATAGCTATAGAAACCCCTATCAGTGGCTTATTCCCATCACCTACATCACGAAAACACCGGGTTATAACGGAATTCGACCGAAACAAGTGGAATTATAGCACTTTGAAAATTCGGAAAAAAAGTCAATTTTTGACCCCGTTTTTGAGCCCAAAAATGGGCCCTAAAAATGCGAGATCTCAGCTAATATGAGACCTACGAACTTGTGGATGGTCTCGTTGGATTCAGAAGGACGAAACTAAGACAAAACCGTTGGAATTTTCCAGATAGTGCCTATAGAAGCCGAGATATCGACCTCCAAAGTTTGGGATTTTTCATTTTTCGGGTATACCCCCCCGTATCGAATTTTTCACGAAAAATTGATTTTTTTCGTATTTGAACTAACTATACCAGCGGCTTTTTCCCATCACCTACAACACGAAAACACCGGGTTACAATGAGTTTCGAGAAAAACTAAGGGAATTATAGCACTTTGAAAATGCGAAAAATCGATTTTCTTTAAACCCGAAAATAGCTATAGGAACCCCTATCAGTGGCTTATTCCCATCACCTACATCACGAAAACACCGGGTTATAACGGAATTCGACCGAAACAAGTGGAATTATAGCACTTTGAAAATTCGGAAAAAAGTCAATTTTTGACCCCGTTTTTGAGCCCAAAAATGGGCCCTAAAAATGCGAGATCTCAGCTAATATGAGACCTACGAACTTGTGGATGGTCTCGTTGGATTCAGAAGGACGAAACTAAGACAAAACCGTTGGAATTTTCCAGATAGTGCCTATAGAAGCCGAGATATCGACCTCCAAAGTTTGGGATTTTTCATTTTTCGGGTATACCCCCCCGTATCGAATTTTTCACGAAAAATTGATTTTTTTCGTATTTGAACTAACTATACCAGCGGCTTTTTCCCATCACCTACATCACGAAAACACCGGGTTATAACGGAATTTGACCGAAACAAGTGGAATTATAGCACTTTGAAAATTCGGAAAAAAGTCAATTTTTGACCCCGTTTTTGAGCCCAAAAATGGGCTCTAAAAATGCAAGATCTCAGCTAATATGAGAGCTACGACCTTGCGGTTGGCCTCGTTGGATTCAGAAGGGCGAAACTAAGACAAAACCGTTGGAATTTTCCAGATAGTGCCTATAGAAGCCGAGATATCGACCTCCAAAGTTTGGGATTTTTCATTTTTCGGGTATACCCCCCCGTATCGAATTTTTCACGAAAAATTGATTTTTTTCGTATTTGAACTAACTATACCAGCGGCTTTTTCCCATCACCTACAACACGAAAACACCGGGTTATAATGAGTTTCGAGAAAAACTAAGGGAATTAGAGCACTTTGAAAATGCGAAAAATCGATTTTCTTTAAACCCGAAAATAGCTATAGAAACCCCTATCAGTGGCTTATTCCCATCACCTACATCACGAAAACACCGGGTTATAACGGAATTCGACCGAAACAAGTGGAATTATAGCACTTTGAAAATTCGGAAATTGGTCACTTTCTGACCTCGTTTTTGAGCCTAAAAATGGGCCCTAAAAATGCGAGATCTCAGCTAATATGAGACCTACGAACTTGTGAATGGTCTCGTTGGATTCAGAAGGACGAAATTAAGACAAAACCGTTGGAATTTTCCAGATAGTGCCTATAGAAGCCGAGATATCGACCTCCAAAGTTTGGGATTTTTCATTTTTTGGGTATACCCCCCCGTATCGAATTTTTCACGAAAAATTGATTTTTTTCGTATTTGAACTAACTATACCAGCGGCTTTTTCCCATCACCTACAACACGAAAACACCGGGTTATAATGAGTTTCGACAAAAACTAAGGGAATTATAGCACTTTGAAAATGCGAAAAATCGATTTTCTTTAAACCCGAAAATAGCTATAGAAACCCCTATCAGTGGCTTATTCCCATCACCTACATCACGAAAACACCGGGTTATAACGTAATTCGACCGAAACAAGTGGAATTATAGCACTTTGAAAATTCGGAAAAAAGTCAATTTTTGATCCCGTTTTTGAGCCCAAAAATGGGCACTAAAAATGCAAGATCTCAGCTAATATGAGAGCTACGACCTTGCGGATGGTCTCGTTGGATTCAGAAGGACGAAACTAAGACAAAACCGTTGGAATTTTCCAGATAGTGCCTATAGAAGCCGAGATATCGACCTCCAAAGTTTGGGATTTTTCATTTTTCGGGTATACCCCCCCGTATCGAATTTTTCACGAAAAATTGATTTTTTTCGTATTTGAACTAACTATACCAGCGGCTTTTTCCCATCACCTACAACACGAAAACACCGGGTTATAATGAGTTTCGACAAAAACTAAGGGAATTATAGCACTTTGAAAATGCGAAAAATCGATTTTCTTTAAACCCGAAAATAGCTATAGAAACCCCTATCAGTGGCTTATTCCCATCACCTACATCACGAAAACACCGGGTTATAACGTAATTCGACCGAAACAAGTGGAATTATAGCACTTTGAAAATTCGGAAAAAAGTCAATTTTTGATCCCGTTTTTGAGCCCAAAAATGGGCACTAAAAATGCAAGATCTCAGCTAATATGAGAGCTACGACCTTGCGGATGGTCTCGTTGGATTCAGAAGGACGAAACTAAGACAAAACCGTTGGAATTTTCCAGATAGTGCCTATAGAAGCCGAGATATCGACCTCCAAAGTTTGGGATTTTTCATTTTTCGGGTATACCCCCCCGTATCGAATTTTTCACGAAAAATTGATTTTTTTCGTATTTGAACTAACTATACCAGCGGCTTTTTCCCATCACCTACAACACGAAAACACCGGGTTATAATGAGTTTCGACAAAAACTAAGGGAATTATAGCACTTTGAAAATGCGAAAAATCGATTTTCTTTAAACCCGAAAATAGCTATAGAAACCCCTATCAGTGGCTTATTCCCATCACCTACATCACGAAAACACCGGGTTATAACGGAATTCGACCGAAACAAGTGGAATTATAGCACTTTGAAAATTCGGAAAAAAGTCAATTTTTGACCCCGTTTTTGAGCCCAAAAATGGGCCCTAAAAATGCGAGATCTCAGCTAATATGAGACCTACGAACTTGTGGATGGTCTCGTTGGATTCAGAAGGACGAAACTAAGACAAAACCGTTGGAATTTTCTAGATAGTGCCTATAGAAGCCGAGATATCGACCTCCAAAGTTTGGGATTTTTCATTTTTCGGGTATACCCCCCCGTATCGAATTTTTCACGAAAAATTGATTTTTTTCGTATTTGAACTAACTATACCAGCGGCTTTTTCCCATCACCTACAACACGAAAACACCGGGTTACAATGAGTTTCGAGAAAAACTAAGGGAATTATAGCACTTTGAAAATGCGAAAAATCGATTTTCTTTAAACCCGAAAATAGCTATAGGAACCCCTATCAGTGGCTTATTCCCATCACCTACATCACGAAAACACCGGGTTATAACGGAATTCGACCGAAACAAGTGGAATTATAGCACTTTGAAAATTCGGAAAAAAGTCAATTTTTGACCCCGTTTTTGAGCCCAAAAATGGGCCCTAAAAATGCGAGATCTCAGCTAATATGAGACCTACGAACTTGTGGATGGTCTCGTTGGATTCAGAAGGACGAAACTAAGACAAAACCGTTGGAATTTTCCAGATAGTGCCTATAGAAGCCGAGATATCGACCTCCAAAGTTTGGGATTTTTCATTTTTCGGGTATACCCCCCCGTATCGAATTTTTCACGAAAAATTGATTTTTTTCGTATTTGAACTAACTATACCAGCGGCTTTTTCCCATCACCTACATCACGAAAACACCGGGTTATAACGGAATTTGACCGAAACAAGTGGAATTATAGCACTTTGAAAATTCGGAAAAAAGTCAATTTTTGACCCCGTTTTTGAGCCCAAAAATGGGCTCTAAAAATGCAAGATCTCAGCTAATATGAGAGCTACGACCTTGCGGTTGGCCTCGTTGGATTCAGAAGGGCGAAACTAAGACAAAACCGTTGGAATTTTCCAGATAGTGCCTATAGAAGCCGAGATATCGACCTCCAAAGTTTGGGATTTTTCATTTTTCGGGTATACCCCCCCGTATCGAATTTTTCACGAAAAATTGATTTTTTTCGTATTTGAACTAACTATACCAGCGGCTTTTTCCCATCACCTACAACACGAAAACACCGGGTTATAATGAGTTTCGAGAAAAACTAAGGGAATTAGAGCACTTTGAAAATGCGAAAAATCGATTTTCTTTAAACCCGAAAATAGCTATAGAAACCCCTATCAGTGGCTTATTCCCATCACCTACATCACGAAAACACCGGGTTATAACGGAATTCGACCGAAACAAGTGGAATTATAGCACTTTGAAAATTCGGAAATTGGTCACTTTCTGACCTCGTTTTTGAGCCTAAAAATGGGCCCTAAAAATGCGAGATCTCAGCTAATATGAGACCTACGAACTTGTGAATGGTCTCGTTGGATTCAGAAGGACGAAATTAAGACAAAACCGTTGGAATTTTCCAGATAGTGCCTATAGAAGCCGAGATATCGACCTCCAAAGTTTGGGATTTTTCATTTTTTGGGTATACCCCCCCGTATCGAATTTTTCACGAAAAATTGATTTTTTTCGTATTTGAACTAACTATACCAGCGGCTTTTTCCCATCACCTACAACACGAAAACACCGGGTTATAATGAGTTTCGACAAAAACTAAGGGAATTATAGCACTTTGAAAATGCGAAAAATCGATTTTCTTTAAACCCGAAAATAGCTATAGAAACCCCTATCAGTGGCTTATTCCCATCACCTACATCACGAAAACACCGGGTTATAACGTAATTCGACCGAAACAAGTGGAATTATAGCACTTTGAAAATTCGGAAAAAAGTCAATTTTTGATCCCGTTTTTGAGCCCAAAAATGGGCACTAAAAATGCAAGATCTCAGCTAATATGAGAGCTACGACCTTGCGGATGGTCTCGTTGGATTCAGAAGGACGAAACTAAGACAAAACCGTTGGAATTTTCCAGATAGTGCCTATAGAAGCCGAGATATCGACCTCCAAAGTTTGGGATTTTTCATTTTTCGGGTATACCCCCCCGTATCGAATTTTTCACGAAAAATTGATTTTTTTCGTATTTGAACTAACTATACCAGCGGCTTTTTCCCATCACCTACAACACGAAAACACCGGGTTATAATGAGTTTCGACAAAAACTAAGGGAATTATAGCACTTTGAAAATGCGAAAAATCGATTTTCTTTAAACCCGAAAATAGCTATAGAAACCCCTATCAGTGGCTTATTCCCATCACCTACATCACGAAAACACCGGGTTATAACGTAATTCGACCGAAACAAGTGGAATTATAGCACTTTGAAAATTCGGAAAAAAGTCAATTTTTGATCCCGTTTTTGAGCCCAAAAATGGGCACTAAAAATGCAAGATCTCAGCTAATATGAGAGCTACGACCTTGCGGATGGTCTCGTTGGATTCAGAAGGACGAAACTAAGACAAAACCGTTGGAATTTTCCAGATAGTGCCTATAGAAGCCGAGATATCGACCTCCAAAGTTTGGGATTTTTCATTTTTCGGGTATACCCCCCCGTATCGAATTTTTCACGAAAAATTGATTTTTTTCGTATTTGAACTAACTATACCAGCGGCTTTTTCCCATCACCTACAACACGAAAACACCGGGTTATAATGAGTTTCGACAAAAACTAAGGGAATTATAGCACTTTGAAAATGCGAAAAATCGATTTTCTTTAAACCCGAAAATAGCTATAGAAACCCCTATCAGTGGCTTATTCCCATCACCTACATCACGAAAACACCGGGTTATAACGGAATTCGACCGAAACAAGTGGAATTATAGCACTTTGAAAATTCGGAAAAAAGTCAATTTTTGACCCCGTTTTTGAGCCCAAAAATGGGCCCTAAAAATGCGAGATCTCAGCTAATATGAGACCTACGAACTTGTGGATGGTCTCGTTGGATTCAGAAGGACGAAACTAAGACAAAACCGTTGGAATTTTCTAGATAGTGCCTATAGAAGCCGAGATATCGACCTCCAAAGTTTGGGATTTTTCATTTTTCGGGTATACCCCCCCGTATCGAATTTTTCACGAAAAATTGATTTTTTTCGTATTTGAACTAACTATACCAGCGGCTTTTTCCCATCACCTACAACACGAAAACACCGGGTTACAATGAGTTTCGAGAAAAACTAAGGGAATTATAGCACTTTGAAAATGCGAAAAATCGATTTTCTTTAAACCCGAAAATAGCTATAGGAACCCCTATCAGTGGCTTATTCCCATCACCTACATCACGAAAACACCGGGTTATAACGGAATTCGACCGAAACAAGTGGAATTATAGCACTTTGAAAATTCGGAAAAAAGTCAATTTTTGACCCCGTTTTTGAGCCCAAAAATGGGCCCTAAAAATGCGAGATCTCAGCTAATATGAGACCTACGAACTTGTGGATGGTCTCGTTGGATTCAGAAGGACGAAACTAAGACAAAACCGTTGGAATTTTCCAGATAGTGCCTATAGAAGCCGAGATATCGACCTCCAAAGTTTGGGATTTTTCATTTTTCGGGTATACCCCCCCGTATCGAATTTTTCACGAAAAATTGATTTTTTTCGTATTTGAACTAACTATACCAGCGGCTTTTTCCCATCACCTACATCACGAAAACACCGGGTTATAACGGAATTTGACCGAAACAAGTGGAATTATAGCACTTTGAAAATTCGGAAAAAAGTCAATTTTTGACCCCGTTTTTGAGCCCAAAAATGGGCTCTAAAAATGCAAGATCTCAGCTAATATGAGAGCTACGACCTTGCGGTTGGCCTCGTTGGATTCAGAAGGGCGAAACTAAGACAAAACCGTTGGAATTTTCCAGATAGTGCCTATAGAAGCCGAGATATCGACCTCCAAAGTTTGGGATTTTTCATTTTTCGGGTATACCCCCCCGTATCGAATTTTTCACGAAAAATTGATTTTTTTCGTATTTGAACTAACTATACCAGCGGCTTTTTCCCATCACCTACAACACGAAAACACCGGGTTATAATGAGTTTCGAGAAAAACTAAGGGAATTAGAGCACTTTGAAAATGCGAAAAATCGATTTTCTTTAAACCCGAAAATAGCTATAGAAACCCCTATCAGTGGCTTATTCCCATCACCTACATCACGAAAACACCGGGTTATAACGGAATTCGACCGAAACAAGTGGAATTATAGCACTTTGAAAATTCGGAAAAAAGTCAATTTTTGACCCCGTTTTTGAGCCCAAAAATGGGCCCTAAAAATGCGAGATCTCAGCTAATATGAGGCCTACGAACTTGTGGATGGTCTCGTTGGATTCAGAAGGACGAAACTAAGACAAAACCGTTGGAATTTTCCAGATAGTGCCTATAGAAGCCGAGATATCGACCTCCAAAGTTTGGGATTTTTCATTTTTCGGGTATACCCCCCCGTATCGAATTTTTCACGAAAAATTGATTTTTTTCGTATTTGAACTAACTATACCAGCGGCTTTTTCCCATCACCTACAACACGAAAACACCGGGTTATAATGAGTTTCGAGAAAAACTAAGGGAATTATAGCACTTTGAAAATGCGAAAAATCGATTTTCTTTAAACCCGAAAATAGCTATAGAAACCCCTATCAGTGGCTTATTCCCATCACCTACATCACGAAAACACCGGGTTATAACGGAATTCGACCGAAACAAGTGGAATTATAGCACTTTGAAAATTCGGAAAAAAGTCAATTTTTGACCCCGTTTTACTCTCACGAGATGTGTACTAAAAATGCGAGATCTCAGCTAATATGAGACCTATGTACTTGTGGATGGTCTCGTTGGATTCAGAAGGACGAAACTAAGACAAAACCGTTGGAATTTTCCAGATAGTGCCTATAGAAGCCGAGATATCGACCTCCAAAGTTTGGGATTTTTCATTTTTCGGGTATACCCCCCCGTATCGAATTTTTCACGAAAAATTGATTTTTTTCGTATTTGAACTAACTATACCAGCGGCTTTTTCCCATCACCTACAACACGAAAACACCGGGTTATAATGAGTTTCGAGAAAAACTAAGGGAATTATAGCACTTTGAAAATGCGAAAAATCGATTTTCTTTAAACCCGAAAATAGCTATAGAAATCCCTATCAGTGGCTTATTCCCATCACCTACATCACGAAAACACCGGGTTATAACGGAATTCGACCGAAACAAGTGGAATTATAGCACTTTGAAAATTCGGAAATTGGTCACTTTCTGACCTCGTTTTTGAGCCCAAAAATGGGCCCTAAAAATGCGAGATCTCAGCTAATATGAGACCTACGAACTTGTAGATGGTCTCGTTGGATTCAAAAGGACGAAACTAAGACAAAACCGTTGAAATTTTCCAGATAGTGCCTATAGAAGCCGAGATATCGACCTCCAAAGTTTGGGATTTTTCATTTTTCGGGTATACCCCCCCGTATCGAATTTTTCACGAAAAATTGATTTTTTTCGTATTTGAACTAACTATACCAGCGGCTTTTTCCCATCACCTACAACACGAAAACACCGGGTTATAATGAGTTTCGACAAAAACTAAGGGAATTATAGCACTTTGAAAATGCGAAAAATCGATTTTCTTTAAACCCGAAAATAGCTATAGAAACCCCTATCAGTGGCTTATTCCCATCACCTACATCACGAAAACACCGGGTTATAACGGAATTCGACCGAAACAAGTGGAATTATAGCACTTTGAAAATTCGGAAATTGGTCACTTTCTGACCTCGTTTTTGAGCCTAAAAATGGGCCCTAAAAATGCGAGATCTCAGCTAATATGAGACCTACGAACTTGTGAATGGTCTCGTTGGATTCAAAAGGACGAAACTAAGACAAAACCGTTGAAATTTTCCAGATAGTGCCTATAGAAGCCGAGATATCGACCTCCAAAGTTTGGGATTTTTCATTTTTCGGGTATACCCCCCCGTATCGAATTTTTCACGAAAAATTGATTTTTTTCGTATTTGAACTAACTATACCAGCGGCTTTTTCCCATCACCTACAACACGAAAACACCGGGTTATAATGAGTTTCGACAAAAACTAAGGGAATTATAGCACTTTGAAAATGCGAAAAATCGATTTTCTTTAAACCCGAAAATAGCTATAGAAACCCCTATCAGTGGCTTATTCCCATCACCTACATCACGAAAACACCGGGTTATAACGGAATTCGACCGAAACAAGTGGAATTATAGCACTTTGAAAATTCGGAAATTGGTCACTTTCTGACCTCGTTTTTGAGCCTAAAAATGGGCCCTAAAAATGCGAGATCTCAGCTAATATGAGACCTACGAACTTGTGAATGGTCTCGTTGGATTCAGAAGGACGAAATTAAGACAAAACCGTTGGAATTTTCCAGATAGTGCCTATAGAAGCCGAGATATCGACCTCCAAAGTTTGGGATTTTTCATTTTTCGGGTATACCCCCCCGTATCGAATTTTTCACGAAAAATTGATTTTTTTCGTATTTGAACTAACTATACCAGCGGCTTTTTCCCATCACCTACAACACGAAAACACCGGGTTATAATGAGTTTCGAGAAAAACTAAGGGAATTATAGCACTTTCAAAATGCGAAAAATCGATTTTCTTTAAACCCGAAAATAGCTATAGAAACCCCTATCAGTGGCTTATACCCATCACCTACATCACGAAAACACCGGGTTATAACGGAATTCGACCGAAACAAGTGGAATTATAGCACTTTGAAAATTCGGAAAAAAGTCAATTTTTGACCCCGTTTTTGAGCCCAAAAATGGGCCCTAAAAATGCGAGATCTCAGCTAATATGAGACCTACGAACTTGTGGATGGTCTCGTTGGATTCAGAAGGACGAAACTAAGACAAAACCGTTGGAATTTTCCAGATAGTGCCTATAGAAGCCGAGATATCGACCTCCAAAGTTTGGGATTTTTCATTTTTCGGGTATACCCCCCCGTATCGAATTTTTCATGAAAAATTGATTTTTTTCGTATTTGACCTAACTATATCAGCGGCTTTTTCCCATCACCTACAACACGAAAACACCGGGTTATAATGAGTTTCGAGAAAAACTAAGGGAATTATAGCACTTTGAAAATGCGAAAAATCGATTTTCTTTAAACCCGAAAATAGCTATAGAAACCCCTATCAGTGGCTTATTCCCATCACCTACATCACGAAAACACCGGGTTATAACGGAATTCGACCGAAACAAGTGGAATTATAGCACTTTGAAAATTCGGAAAAAAGTCAATTTTTGACCCCGTTTTTGAGCCCAAAAATGGGCCCTAAAAATGCGAGATCTCAGCTAATATGAGACCTATGTACTTGTGGATGGTCTCGTTGGATTCAGAAGGACGAAACTAAGACAAAACCGTTGGAATTTTCCAGATAGTGCCTATAGAAGCCGAGATATCGACCTCCAAAGTTTGGGATTTTTCATTTTTCGGGTATACCCCCCCGTATCGAATTTTTCACGAAAAATTGATTTTTTTCGTATTTGAACTAACTATACCAGCGGCTTTTTCCCATCACCTACAACACGAAAACACCGGGTTATAATGAGTTTCGAGAAAAACTAAGGGAATTATAGCACTTTGAAAATGCGAAAAATCGATTTTCTTTAAACCCGAAAATAGCTATAGAAATCCCTATCAGTGGCTTATTCCCATCACCTACATCACGAAAACACCGGGTTATAACGGAATTCGACCGAAACAAGTGGAATTATAGCACTTTGAAAATTCGGAAATTGGTCACTTTCTGACCTCGTTTTTGAGCCCAAAAATGGGCCCTAAAAATGCGAGATCTCAGCTAATATGAGACCTACGAACTTGTAGATGGTCTCGTTGGATTCAAAAGGACGAAACTAAGACAAAACCGTTGAAATTTTCCAGATAGTGCCTATAGAAGCCGAGATATCGACCTCCAAAGTTTGGGATTTTTCATTTTTCGGGTATACCCCCCCGTATCGAATTTTTCACGAAAAATTGATTTTTTTCGTATTTGAACTAACTATACCAGCGGCTTTTTCCCATCACCTACAACACGAAAACACCGGGTTATAATGAGTTTCGACAAAAACTAAGGGAATTATAGCACTTTGAAAATGCGAAAAATCGATTTTCTTTAAACCCGAAAATAGCTATAGAAACCCCTATCAGTGGCTTATTCCCATCACCTACATCACGAAAACACCGGGTTATAACGGAATTCGACCGAAACAAGTGGAATTATAGCACTTTGAAAATTCGGAAATTGGTCACTTTCTGACCTCGTTTTTGAGCCTAAAAATGGGCCCTAAAAATGCGAGATCTCAGCTAATATGAGACCTACGAACTTGTGAATGGTCTCGTTGGATTCAGAAGGACGAAATTAAGACAAAACCGTTGGAATTTTCCAGATAGTGCCTATAGAAGCCGAGATATCGACCTCCAAAGTTTGGGATTTTTCATTTTTCGGGTATACCCCCCCGTATCGAATTTTTCACGAAAAATTGATTTTTTTCGTATTTGAACTAACTATACCAGCGGCTTTTTCCCATCACCTACAACACGAAAACATCGGGTTATAATGAGTTTCGAGAAAAACTAAGGGAATTATAGCACTTTGAAAATGCGAAAAATCGATTTTCTTTAAACCCGAAAATAGCTATAGAAATCCCTATCAGTGGCTTATTCCCATCACCTACATCACGAAAACACCGGGTTATAACGGAATTCGACCGAAACAAGTGGAATTATAGCACTTTGAAAATTCGGAAATTGGTCACTTTCTGACCTCGTTTTTGAGCCCAAAAATGGGCCCTAAAAATGCGAGATCTCAGCTAATATGAGACCTACGAACTTGTAGATGGTCTCGTTGGATTCAAAAGGACGAAACTAAGACAAAACCGTTGGAATTTTCCAGATAGTGCCTATAGAAGCCGAGATATCGACCTCCAAAGTTTGGGATTTTTCATTTTTCGACTCTCACGAGATGTG